>NC_134583.1:82279330-82494330 GCF_037038515.1 Microtus pennsylvanicus
CAGACACTCACGTGTGCCAGGCAAGCATTCTTGCTTGCACAGAGACACATCCCCAAGACTTACTTACAAATAAAAAATTATTTTTATATATGTGAATGTATGTTTTAGACTAGGTGAGTGTCCTCAGAGGCCAGAAGAGGGTGTCAAATCCCCTGGAGCTACAGACAGTTGTGAGTTGCCTATGGGTGCTGGAATCTGAATCTGGGTCCTCTGTAAGAGCAACAAATGCTCTTAACCACTAAGCTGTCTCTCCAGTTCCCCAAGATTTATTTATTTGTTCATTTTTTAATTAATTTATTTCTATTTTATATGCATTGATATTTTGCCTTCCTTTTTTTTCCACCACTATACAAACAAGGATTTTGCCTTCATACATGTTTGTGGGAGGGTGTTGGATTCCCTGGAACTAGAGTCACAGACAGTTGTGAACTGACATGTGGGGGCTGGGAATCACACCCAGGTCCTCTGGAAGAGCAGTCAGTGCTCTTAACCACGGAGTCATCCCTCCAGACCCCCTGCCCCAAATTTACTTTTAACATTTTTCTTTCTTGTTTTTCAAGACAAGGTTTTTTTGTTTGTTTTTGTTTTCAAATATTTATTATGTATACAATATTCTGTCTGTATGCCTGCAGGCCAGAAGAGGGCACCAGACCCCATTACAGATGGTTGTGAGCCACCATGTGGTTGCTGGGAATTGAACTCAGGACCTTTGGAAGAGCAGGCAATGCTCTTAACCTCTGAGCCATCTCTCCAGCCCAAGACAAGGTTTTTTTTGTGTAACCCTGGCTGTCCTGGAACTTGCTCAGTAGACCAAACTGGCCTCAGACTCAGAAATCTGCCTGCCTCTGCCTCTGCCTCTGCCTCTGCCTCTGCCTCTGCCTCTGAGTGTTGCAATGTGCCTGGCTATTTGTAAATTTTTTCTAAAGATTTAAAATTTTTTATGTGTATATATGTGTGCCTGTGTGAGTTATATGTATATAAGTGCCCAAAAATATTAGAGACATTGAATCCTTTGGAACAGGAGTTACAGGCAGTTGTGAGCCTTTTAATGTGGGTGCTGGAAACTGAGCCCAGACCCTTTACAAGAGCGACAGGGTTTCTCTGTGTATCTCTAGCTGTCCTGGAACTTGCTTTGTAGACCAGGCTGGCCTTGAACTCACAGAGATTCACCTGCCTCTGCCCCTTTTGGAAAGTCTTTAATTTCAACTTGTGTATCATTGTTTTTGACATGTGGGAGGAAGGGTCACTGTATTGCCAGTATGGGATTTTTGGTTTTGGAGTTTTGTTTGTTTGTTTGTCTGTTGGTTTTTTTGAGGGGGGTGGTTGTGGGTCTCGGCTATTCTGCAATTCGCTATGTGGACCAGGCTGGTCTAGAACTCATAGAAATCTACTCACCTCTGACTCCCAAGTATTGGGATTAAAGGTGTGATTTACCATGCCTGGCTGCCAGTCTATTCTTGAATTCCAGGGCTCAAGTAATCCTTTTGCTTCAGCTTCCTAAAGAGCCAGGACTCCAGGCACAGGCCACTGTATGTATAGCTTTTTCTTCTCAAATCAACCTTATTGGCCTATAATTTAACGCATTTCTGATAAAGGTACAGGTTGGTGTGTTGAGCTGCTCACACCTGTGAGCCTGCTGCTGGCCCAGGAGTGGAGTTACTATGTTGCTCTTCTGTGTCTTGCTTCTCTCCACAACAGTGGCTGCATGTCTTTGTGGACAGTCAGGACTGCTGTGCTGTGCCATGCAGATTCACCATCTGTGTGGTGATCTGGGGACACTGAGGTTCTCTCGCCTCAGTTAGCCACATGTCCATCCATTTACAGTTTTAAAATTGTACAACTATAGGGGGCTGGAGAGATGGCTCAGAGGTTAAGAGCACTGCCTGCTCTTCCAAAGGTCCTGAGTTCAATTCCCAGCAACCACATGGTGGCTCACAACCATCTGTAATGGGGTCTGGTGCCCTCTTCTGGCCTGCAGGCATACACACAGACAGAATAGTGTACACATAATAAATAAATAAATATTTAAAAAAAAAATTGTACAACTATAAAGGCCAGGTACGATGGCACGCACCTCTTATCTCAGAACTCAGGAGGTTGAAGCAGGAGAATCCTAAGTTCAAGACCAGTCTGGACTGCATAGCAAGATCTTGCCTCTTTTCTCAAACAAAACAAAAACCCACTCACATTTTTAAAAGGGCAGTCACAATTAAAATGTGTTGATACACATATGTACTCCCAGCTACTCTAGAGGCTGAAGCGTAGGAGATTGCTTGAACCCATGAATAGGAGCCCAGCCTGGACAGTATGATAACTCTGTACTCAGGACTGAGGGCCAGAGTGGAGGCTCAGCTGTTGAGAATGTGTACTGTTCTTGTGGGGAACCAAGGTCAGTTCTCAGCACCCATGTCTAGTGGCCCATCACGGTCTGTAACTCCGGCTCCAACCGGTCTAATACATTCCAGGGACCTGCACTTATGTGCATATTCTCACATACATAAATACACATACATATAATTAAAGTTATAAAAATAAAGCACTCAGAGGGCAGAGACAGGTGGATCTCTGTGAGTTCAAGACCAGCCTGGTCTACAGAGCAAGTTCCAGAACAGCCAGAGCTGTTACACCGAGAAATCCTATCTCAAAAAACTACCCAACCAAATAAATAAATAAATGTTGATGGAGAAAGGCTTGAGCAGATACTGTACCCAGGAGGAAACAGAGGAAGCAGCATCTGAAATGGGCAGCACTTGTTGTCACTGTGTCTCAGACGCCACCACACACCTCTAGGGAGACGGAAATGTAAAACCCGAAAGGATCTGAGACAGCAGATAGGGATGCAGAGTCTGTCCACATTGGGAAGCAGCTTAGGGAACTAAGATCTTTCTCTTTCAATTTTGTGTGTTTGGATATTTTGACTGTGCACCATTTGTGTGTTTGGTGCCCATGATAGATCTCCTGGAACTGAAGTTAAAGATGGTTATAGCTGTCTTATGGGTGCTAGAAATTAAACCCGAGTCCTGGGCAAACATTCAGTGGGTTGTTTTTGTTTTTGTTTTTTTCTCGAGACAGGGTTTCCCTTAGCTTTGGAACCTGTCCTGGAAATAATAGCTCTGTAGACCAGGCTGGCCTTGAACTCAGAGATCCTCCTGCCTGTGCCTCCCAAGTGCTGGGATCAAAGGTGTGCACCACCACCACCTGGCTTGTTGCTCAGTTTTGACTAAGGCTGTTGCTGTGAGATGACCTGAGAACACCGCAGGCTCTTCTGAGTGTCAGACACAGCAGGAACTTCTAGGCTGATCTTGGGCCTTTTCTGTCTCAGTCTTGGCCTTACAGTGACTCCATGGAGTCTGGGTCTCATACTGAAGAACACCAGAAGCCAAGGTCTGGGTGCTGGGTGTAACTTGTAGCCACTAGCGTAAGGCTAGCTTTATGCTCTGAGAACAGAGAATGGTGCACGCTTGCCTTCACCACCCTATATCCACACATACAATTACCCTGGTATCTGTGGAGTGTTGGTTTTCAGATCCTCCAAAGATGAAGTGTGTGCACGCAAATGCCTTACACACAGTGCCATCGGTGTACAGCCACAGATATGTCCACTTCCTAAAATATACTAGCTGATATGAAATGTGCCACACACAGAGCTGCTTTAGTGCTTGATGGACAGTGACAAGGAGATCGTCTGTATGTGTTCAGCGTAGATGTGGTTTATTTTCAAGTGTGTTCTTTTTGGGGGTGGGAGGCAGGTCTTTCTTTGTGTAGCCTTGGCTGTCCTGAAACTAGCTCTGTAGACCAGGCTGACCCTTAAACTCAGAAACTCACAGAGATCCGCCTGCCTTTACCTCCTAAGTGCTGGGATCAAAGGTGTGTGCCAAAACAAGGCATGTTTTCTTTAAAAGAAAAAAAAAATGTGTTGGTGGTGCACACCTTTAATCCCTTCACTCGGGCAGAGGCAGACAGATCTCCGAGTTTGAAACCAGCCTGGTCTACAGAGCAAATTCCAGGACAGTCAGGACTACACAAAGAAACCTTGTCTCAAATTAAAAACAATTACAACAACAACAAACAAAACAAAAACCCAAAAACTGAGCAACAAAGTCAGTAAAGTGGTGTTGGAGGCCGGCGATGGTGGCACATACCTTTAATCCCAGCACTCGGGAGGCAGAGGCAGGTGGATCTCTGTGAGTTCGAGACCAGCCTGGTCTACAGAGCTAGTTCCAGGACAGGCTCTAAAGCCACAGAGAAACCCTGTCTCGAAAAACCAAAAAAACAAAAAAAAAAAAAAAAAGTGATGTTGGAGCATTACTCAAAGCGCGAAATCTCATGTCCAGGGGTCCACAGTGAGATAATTGATTAAATCGGCAAACAGGAGCAAGGGGCATGGTTGTCATGCAGAAGAATCCCACGTGAATGGGCTCTAGCTGAAGAAGCTTTAAGCCCTGCCCCTTTCCTGCTCCTTCCCCAGAGATCTGCGAGAGGTGGAGGACTGCTCTGTTGTAGAGAAGAGCTGTGCTCAGGGCCAGCTTTAGACCTAGAAAAAGCTTGCACACACTGAGGGGCTGTTTGTTCTTTATTTGCAGAGGTATTGTGGCCAGTATTTTGGTTTTCTTATGTTTTGGAGTCACACAAGCCAAAGACGGGCCATTTTCCAGACCTCATCCAGGTAACTTGCCATTTCTCCACGTGTGCCGTGTATCCCTTTTGTTCTGAGCAGCTGCTATGTTTGTTCTGCTGGATGTGAATGTCCTGTCCTCTTCTGTCAGCTCCTGTGGCTGCTACCTCCATGTCAGGGAGAGCTGACTATACTTCCTTCCACCTGTCCTATGGCCCTCTCACATTCTTCCTGCAGACCAGGGTGCCCTAGGATCACAGGAGGAGCTAGAGACCTAGAGGTAGCCGATGGATGCTATCTCCATCACCCTTTCCCAAGTTCTGACAAATCCATGCATCAGATTGTCCCCTGTGAACCTCAGCTGGAGGTAATAAGCCACCCACTTTTCTCCTCAGTTGGCCAGAGCTCAGACTAGGAGGCACTTGAGGCTACAACTTGGTGTGACTTAAGGGCCTCAGCGTATATTTAGAAACGTGTTTCTTTTCTCTCTCAATGGGATTATAACTGCTGAAATACAGAAACTATTTTTAGGCATGTAAAAAAATAAACACTTAAATTTGGATGTGTTGTGTATATTTATTTATTTATTTATTTTTGAGGGAAGGTCTCACTATTGCTCAGGCTATTCTCAAATTCCTGGATTCATGGAATTCCCTTGCCTCCCTTCCTGAATACTAGGACCACAAGTGAGTGCTACAACACTGCTGGTTTTCCTAGGTTTTGTTTGATTGTGGGTTTTTTGTTGTTTTGTATTTTGTGAATTAGGCAGTCTTGAGATTTTGCCCACATGTCTCTGTGTACTTAACCTGATTGTATAACAAACCACTGTAGGAGCAGAGATAAGAGCAGAGATAAGGGATGATTAGCCCTTAAGGATGGGGCATGTCTGCCAAGGGTAAGTTAGTTATGAGTTGTGAACATGACTCCCCTGTGGCCCAGAAGCTCTGAGCTGGGCCCTTCAAGGATCCCAATAGGCTGTGTAATTGCTGCTAGATTACTGAGTCTTCTCGTAGCCCTTAGTAGTCCTCCACTCTCCGAGCCCTTGCCTCAGTAAGGTTTGAAGCAGAGCCACAGAAAAGCAAAATAATTAAAAAGTGCCCAATTCGTTTTAGTGGCATGTTTTCTCGTTTGATGACATGTTTAATTGTGATGTTTTCAGATGTAACTTCTGAAATGTCTCTCTGAATGACTCGAACTCTACCATACAGTGGGGAAATCAACAAAACCTATAGAATTTTATTTGGAGTTGACATTCTCTATTTTTTTAATTCTTATTATTACACAGGTATATTTGATTTTTTACTAGAAAGGAAGGATGCTCAGTTTTAGGTGTTAAAGTCGTACACATTGCTTTGTTACAATAAAACTGCATGTGTACAAGGAGGTGGGACTAATTGCTAAGTGCTTATCCTGTGTTTAGAAGAAGACTGTAAGCCCATCCAGTAAGACATACTTCCTCATCTTGGAAGCCACATCTCAGTGAACATGACAGACAGGAGCATGCTGGACACTGGAAGTGTCTCTAAGACTTGCAGGTCCAGGGGACAAGCCCTATATCCTGACAAGCACAAGTCTGAAAGGGTTTAGAATTTTCAGAGGCGCCCACTGACTCTGAGTTAAGTGACTGTTGCTCTGGCTCCCAGTACTTGGATGGATGTTGTTCCTCTCCCTTTTTTTTTTTTTTTTTTTTGTCAGGGTCTCACTGTGTAGCTTGGCTGCCCAGAACTTACCCTGTAGACCAGTCAGGTCTTCAACTCAGATATCTGCCTGTCTCTCCCGAGTGCTGAGATTAAAGGCCTGTGTTGCCATGCTCGAGTCCTCTCCCTCTTAACATGCATGCTCACCTATGAGTTACTTGGAGAGCTCTGCTCTGCCTTTCCTTCCAGTGTAGCTGCTCTGCGTGAGCGCCAGGCTTTTTACCATTCTTACCTTACTATGTAGGGAGTCGTTCCTCTGCCGTCTCCCACCGCCCACTCACTTTTTGTTAATGTACTGAATCTGGAGCCATCAGAGCCTCCAGTCAAAAGGCTTGTGATGTAGCTAAGTGAGATATCACCAGGTATCACATGGGAGGGAGGCCTTTCTGCAGGACTGTGCCCTCGACCCTACCTCTTGGTCTGCACTTAGGAAGACCCAGTCAAGCTGCCTCAGCTGGAGCCATTATCTGCCTGGCCTCATTAGAGCAGCAAAATGAGGTTTCAGCTGACCTCCCTGGGGAGTTGCTTTATTTGGAAACTTTAATTGGCTGTGAACACCTTGAAACAGGTCCTGGTTCCTTTGAAACAGCCTCCCTCCGTGGTTCAGTTTTTTGTTTTTGTTTTGTCTGTGTGCAGTGCTAGGAGCTGCACCCTGGGCCTCATGCATGCTAGACGAGTGTGCCACCACTGAGCCGCAGTCCCAGCCCCTTTCCTGGTTCTTCTATCTGGGGCTGAGTTCAAAGCTAGGGTTCAGATGTCATCCCCAGCACTGCTAAACAGCCTGTGTTCCTGTCTCACGTTTTATATTTAGGTGGACAAAGGACCCACCACACCCAGAGGTCGGGGAGTTTGGGGGCGGGGTGTAGAAGCAAGGATTCAGGTAGTTCAGCTTCTGATTTGGGCTCTTTCTTGAAAACAATATGGGAAAGACAGGAAACAGCACTAGCGAACAGATGATGTCCGTTTTCGAGCTGATGAACCTTACTGTTGGGCTGGGCAGTGATGGCCACACCTTTAATCCCTGCACTTGGGAGACGGAGGCAGATGGATCTCTGTGAGTTTGAGGCCAGCCTGGTCTACAGAGTGATTTCCAGGATATCCAGGGCTGTTACACAGAGAAACCTTGTCTTGAAAAACTTTAAAAAAAAAAAAATGGTGTCTGCCTCTTTGAGGAGGACACCCCCTCCCCGCTCATTACACAAGCTCCAGTGGTGTAGGTCCTCTTGCCACCCTCGACCACTGCACCCCTAGCGCCAGTGAAGATTTTCACACAGGCTCCTCCTCCACTTCGTAACCTCCATCTGTGTAACCCGGAGTAACATGAACAAATCCAGTAAGAGCATCCCACATCATGTTTCTATCTGGGTTGGTCATTCTCAACAATAGGTCACAGATCCTGAATGCTTGGCACCTCCCTGGCTCTTCAATACCATGGTGTTGTTGAGGACGGAGGGTATTTGAATATCAGAAGTCTACTGGTAAGGTTTGTGTTAAAACACCTTCCTAAATAAAGTCTAAACTTTGTACTCATTCATGATTAAAAACTAAACATATTAGAATTACAAGGTTTTCATCCCTAGAAAAAATGTCCAGCAGAACCTAGAGCAGGTCAGCAGCACATACGTGCAGCAGCACATACAAGAGTAGGGTGTCGCCACCACCACGTCTACCCAGCGTTATAGGCCTCTGCCTCTGTAGTAAGGCAAAATAAAATAAACTCCTCAGGACTGGGATGGAGGATGCATTTCAGAGAGAAGCTTTGTGTGTAAATTTATTTAGGCCTTGTGAAAATTCTACAAAGGACCCCTGAGTACCCCCAGAAAAATATTATCTGTGATGAAGACCCTCCTGAGGCTGGGTGGAGCCTAGAGCCCCAGAACAGAGCCCCTGACATTGCTGTTATCTTGTTGTAGCTTACTGGCGGTTTTGGCTGTGTGTTAGTGTGGTCTACGAGTTGTTTCTCATCTTCATCCTCTTCCAGGTAAGCAGTTTTTCTTGGTTGATAAAGTAGGAATGGATAATAGAGGAGGCCTTGATTGTCAGCCCCAAGTCCTGGCAAGGAGTCAGGCTGGACCAGCACAGGCAGACACAGTGTCTCACTCCGGGAGGGCCAGTGTGGAGGGGCTGTCTGAGTGTGGGTCCAGGCACAGGCTGGAGAAGGCAGCTCATCTGATTTCAGGCCAGAAAATGTGTAGTCAGGCAGGTTTGCCCTGGCCTGTAGCTGAACAGCTCAGGCTTTCTGAACTTTGGCCTAGCCTGGGACCCGCAGAGCTGGTGGGGCTGGCGACTCACCAGGGGTGGAGTGGGATGGAGTGTTACATTATGTGTTCACTAATGGTTCACTCACTGAACTCTGAGCTTCATGAATGAGTGGCCAGCTTTGTTATTGTGCTATCTGTGGCCGTTATCAGGGCCAAGTCCCTGTGCATGTATGGACATCCTAGCAAGACCAGAACAGCTTCATCTCCTGAAAACCCACTCAAAGCCCTCGATAGTCTCTGTTCTGTCCTACCGTTACCTGCCATCTCTCACGGTCTGTCTCAGAACAGCTCATGAGTGGAGCTAGCCAGAGCTTATCGTCCTTCTGAGGTCCACCCAGCTGTATCGTCAGCTGAGAGACACTTCAGGGTGGCAATCTCACCACTCAGCAGAGCCAAGAGGCACTTGGTTTCCCGTTTGGAGCTGCTGTGACTCACGCTGCTCTCCTGTATGGACACAGATTTCCGTGTCTGTCCTCAAAGGCCGTAGTGGTCTCGCTGATCACCTCACACGTGTGCCCTCGGCGGTTTGAGGAACCACCAGGCTGCCTTCCAGCATAGCTGTGCCATCTTGCACCCCACCAGCACTGACTTGCTGTTGCTTTCCCTCAGTTCTGTTGTGTGAGTGCTCCGAAGTGGAGTTGCTGCTGGTGAATGGAGTTACATCCTAATGGGTATACGGTGGCATTTCTTGGTTTTGTGTTTTGTATTTTTTCTGCCACGGACCCACTTGAAAACACCACCGCACACCTAGGTTCATATCTTCTGGGCTCCTCAGGCCGACCTTGCTTCTCATGGGCTGACAGCGCTGCAGAGACTGGTGGGTGTATGGTTGGTCAGGTGGCAATGTAGTCTTCCGCACTTTGATCTTCTCTTTCAAGATTGTCCTGTGTCATCTGATCTACATTTCCAAACAAGTGATAGAATCCCTTTCTGGCTATGTAAAAGAGCCCATGAGATTTCTTTTTCTTTCTTTGCAGTGCTGGGGATGGAACCCAGGCCTCCTGCATGCTAGGCAAGCGCTCTACTACTGAGCCACACCCCAGCCCTAGCAGGTGAGATGTTGACAGGGGTTGCATTGATCAGTTTAGAATACTGCCACCCCGACGTTAATAAGTCTTGAGATCCATGAGCATGGGGTCTTTTTCCATTATTTAGGTCCTTAATTTTTTTCCTCCTATGTTTTATAGTTTTACTGCTGTAAGTTTTGTGCTTCCTTTGTTAAACTATTCCTGAGGATTTCACTCACTTCATGCCTTCCTAAGTGGAATTGTTTTCTCAGTCTTGTTTTGGACTGCTTGTTAACAGTGTGTAGAAATACAGTTTATTCTCGTGTTGCTTTGTGCACTGTGACCTTGCTAAACATCAAATCCTACAGGAGTACAGGATTTGATGTTTTCTAGTTCCTGCCATCTGCCTTTTTCCTAGGGCCCTGTCCCTTTCCTAAAGGATGGAGAATAGTCTTAAGAGACTGTAATCTTGGAGTGGGGTTTGCTGGTCAGGTGTCCTGGTACTCGGCTACAGACAGCAGCTCCATTTGTGTTGGCCATGTGTGCTGTCTGGGGCTTTCTGTTTGTCACTCTTGCCTGACTCCTGTAGCTGGGCCTTCCAGAAATGTATTGAGTGCAAACATGGACCTCCTTAACTGGTTCTTAATCTTAGAAGAGTATCTACCTTTCTGCCCTGCGTCTGCTGAGAGCTCTGACTTTTCCTAGAAGCCCTCACCAAGTAAAAGCAGTTCAATTGTAGCTGGTTGAGTGTTTGTATTATTTGATTTTAGGATATTAGATTTTCTCAAATGCATTTTCTACATTAAGTGAGATGATTATGTGTTTTCCTTTATTGATGATGGCATTTATATTAATTTTTTAAAGATTTATTTATTTATTATTACATAAACAGTGTTCTGCCTGCTTATATGCCTGTGCACCAGAAGAGGGCACCAGATATCATAGATGGCTGTGAGCCACCATGTGGTTGTTGGGAATTGAACTCAGGACCTCTGGAAGAGCAGCCAGTGCTCTTAACCTCTGAGCCAGTTTCCTAGCCCTATGTTGATTAATTTTTAAAATGTGTTTTATTTGGGGTGTTCTGTTCTGCTTTGTTTTTGAGACAAGGTCTTGTCATGTAGCCCAGGCTGGCCCAAGCTTCCAGTAGTCCTGCTTATATTTCCCAAGTGCTTTGATCACAGGCGTTTACCACCATACTTGGCATGATTTTCTTACTGGAACCTATGATGTGTTCCTGAGATGACCCTGTCTGTAGTGTAGACTCATCCTCCATCATATTTTGCCTAGGATCTTTGCATCTGTATTCATGAGACACATGTCTTTGATTTCCTGGAACTGTATTTTTTTTTTCTGGCTCTGTCATCATAGTTAGTTAGAATTTGTCTGATGTATTTCTCAGGATTTGAACGGGGTTAAGGTATATGCCGTCTGCCAACAGGGCTTTTGCAGGTGAAACTGACCTGATCGTTGATAGGCACCACCAGTGTCCCTCCTTATGGTGCCCTTTACAGCATGTTTCTACTCCCTAGAAGGAAGTTTCTGTGTGCTGTCCACGTGGGAGGAGGAGCCAGGACTTGAGCTCCACTACCTTCGGGTGTGCGTGTGCGTGTGTGTGAACTTGAGCTCTACTACCTCGGGTGTGCATGTGCGCGTGTGTGTGTGTATATGTGTGTGTTATTGGGATTCCTCTTAGGAAAACCTGTCTCTTTTCTACCATATGTTAAGTATCTAATAATTTTTTGTAATCGTGTGACTTTGTTTTAGGTTGTAGTCAAATACTGCTTTTAAGTTTTTACTTAAGAGAGTGCAATCTGGGAACTGGGTTTGCTGGTCACGTGCCCAGTTCTTGGCCGCAGACAGCAGCTCCATTTGTGTAACACATTACTGTGATCACATCAGTTTTAGTACTCTATCTTGAAGGTCCTTCTGCAGCCTGGCTACTTCCTGCCCATCCTACCCTCTAAAAGAGTGCCATGGGGTCATAGGGTTTTTGCATGTTGATCAGGGGCAGCGGGTATTTTGCAGGTGTTTTGAACCTAGAAACAGGTACCCCTTGATTCTGAACTTCTGCCAAGCCCAGAACTCACCTTTTCTGACTTCGTTTGAGGCCTCAGGGCCTACGCTAGAAGGTGGTTTCAGGAACATTCCTGCCTCAGCATGTCCTCAAGTCTTGCTAGTTTCCAGGGCACACGACATTAGCAAGGTGGCCATCTGTGAAGTCTCTGCACCAGGGACAGGTGAACTCAGACTTTGAGATCAGGGGCTAGACTGTCAGCTGGCCATTCTGTTCCCGTTTTCTCTCCTGCCGGTGGTGTGCTTTCACTTCTGTCTCCTCTGCTGGCCTGCCCTTTGTCCTAGCTGGTGGTTTGCTCCAGGACCCCTCCTCTTTTGTGTCCAGAAGTGCTTCCTTCACCGAGGGGACAGAACTCTTACCAACTGCTGCAGGTCCAGAGATGGGGTTGTGTCTGACAGAGTGGCCTGGGCATGGCCTGGGCTATGGAGAGGCAGCAGTGCAGGGCTGTCTCTTCTGGGTAGGGATCTAGTCCTGTATCCGCTGGAGACAGTGTTGTAGGGCTGGCATTTGTGCCTTAATGGCTCCCCGGGACTCGAGGTGCTCTAGCTGGAGTGGAAGGGCTGCTGTCCCTCTGACATGCTGAGCAAGATAGAGGTCACATCACAGACTCCTCCATCCAGGCTGCCCTGCTAAGCCTGACCACACTAATGACTCTGCTTTGCAGACAGTCCATGATGGCCGGCAGTTTCTGAAGTATGTGGATCCCAGGCTGGGAGTTCCATTGCCAGAGAGGGACTACGGGGGCAACTGCCTCATCTATGATGCTGACAACAAGACTGACCCCTTCCACAACATCTGGGTAGGGGTGTTCCCCTCAACTGCAGGGCTTCAGTAGCCCCAGGACTGTTCTTTACTGTATGGGATCAGGCAGGGTACCCTGCAAGACTGTCCACCTTCCTGCTTTTCCTCAGGCTCCTTCGGGGCACTGTGGTGTGACTCTGCACATGGGGTACAGGCCCATGGGCCTGCTTATGTTAGATGAGGATCCACAGAGAGGCATTCTGCTCTCTGTTACCAGCGTGGTCATCTAAAGGTGTCCACACACCAACATCCTTGCCAGACTCTGACTTGGCATCACCAGCCCGGATGCTTGGGTGAGGGAGGGGAAGGGAATGACCCTGGGCCTTTGCACAGCTTGAAGTTGTGCGGTCTCTGGAAATGTGCCCAAGATACCATAGGGGAGGAGACTGCCTGAGGGAGGGACTGCCTGAGGTGGGCGCTGGGCCTAAGGGTTGCATTCTTGTTACCTACAGGACAAGCTGGATGGCTTTGTCCCTGCACACTTCATTGGCTGGTATCTGAAGGTAGGGAAATCTAGCTGGCCTGACACCCTGCTTCTCTCTAGTCCCCCTTCCTCCATGTTCCAGGCTATTTGGGGCCACAGTAGATCTGAGTGGTAGGTGGGCGCGCCCTGGTGAGGAGGCACAGCTGTCCTGGAGAATATGTGCAATCCCAGAAGCATCACGGTTTCTCAGCAGGATTCAGGTGCTAGTGCTGCCCCTGCTGCTCCGATCTGTGCCCTGTCCCAGCACTGTGGCCAGTTAGGAAAAGGGAATGAGGAAAATGGCAAGGCAGAAAGCCCAGGTCAGCCTGGGTTCCTGGTGTACCCCATGATAGTGCTGCCTGTTGGCCACAGCACAAAGCCTGAATCAGGCCTTCTGTCAGAGCTCAGTGCCAAACTTCTGGGTCCCTCCTTTTTGACTGGCAATCTTAATGTTAGAAAGGCGGCTGCCCATCTAGTGCACATACCAGGGACCTACTGGGCTGGGAGCTGGAGGCAGGAGGCTGGGATTGTTTGTTTGAAGGGCACAGTCTGTAGGGAGTGGATGGCAGAGCCTGATGGGGTGCTCTCTGGCACCTCACAGACCCTCATGATCCGTGACTGGTGGATGTGTATGATCATCAGCGTGATGTTCGAGTTCCTGGAGTACAGCCTGGAGCACCAGCTGCCCAACTTCAGTGAATGCTGGTGGGACCATGTAGGTGCAGCGGGCAAGGCGCCGCCGGGGTGGGCCTGGTCCTGTCATCGCAGGACCCATGGCTAACACTTCTCCTTTCCTGACCCAGTGGATCATGGACGTCCTCATCTGCAACGGGCTGGGCATCTACTGTGGCATGAAGACCCTCGAGTGGCTATCCTTGAAGACATATAAGTGGCAGGGCCTCTGGAACATTCCAACCTACAAGTACATCTTGGGAGTTGTAGAGGGAACCACAGGCATTGGGTCCCCGAGCACAAGGCCTTGCTGCTCAGGAGGGTGGCAAGCAAGATGGGCCTTTGTCCTTCAAACCTTAGAGTGGTAGAGTCAACGCCTATCTGACTCCTCCATGTAGCCCCCTCGCCTGCTTCTCTCAAGAGGCTGTGGGCCTGTTTGGTCTACGTTTCATACAGTGCAGGTTAGCTTCAAACGTGCTGTGTCATCTAGGGTGACTCTTGCCCCCACCTTCCAGCGCTGGGAGCACTAGTGTGTAACCCTATACCCAGTTTCTCTGCTAAGAAAAAAATGATACCAGAAGTGGTGGTATACACCCATAGATTCCACAGCTGCGGAAGCTGATGCAGGAGAGTTCTTTGAGCACAGAGGTTTGAGGCTAGTCTAGGTGATTCAGTTTTGAGACTCTCAAAACCAAGAAAAAGTGGGGGTTGAGGATGTAACTCGGCTCAGTAGAGTACTAGCCTCCCATTCTCGAAGCCCCTGGTTCAATCCCTGAAACCACATGAACCAAATGTGCTGTGATCCCAGCACTTGGGCTGTAAAGGCAGAGCAGGAGTTGACAGTCATCCATGGGTATATAGTAAGTTTGAGGCTAGCAAGCCTTAGCTACATGAAACGTAGTTTAGAAGAATAAAAATTAGCCAGGCCCAGTGGCACATACCTTTAGTCCCAGGAAGCCAGCCTAGTCTACATAGTAAGACCTTATCTCAGCCACAAAGGCAAGGTGGTGTACACCTTTAACCCAGCACTTGGGGGGCAGAGGCGGGTAGCAAGTTCCAGGACAGCCAGAGCTACACAATAGAGAGACCCTGTCACACAAAGAAAAGAAAAGGGCTGGCAGAACTGGGCAAGATAGGTCCAGCCCTGGAGAGGTAGGGGACAAGAGGATCGCCCTGGTCCCTGGCACCACAAAAACAAAACCTGAGACAATAAGGAATGAGGTTCCCCTCCTGTCCCGGTGCCTCGGGCATGTGAATAGGCCCCTCTGAGTGGCTGTGTGTGACTGTGAACAGGACAGAGCCTTGTGTCTGCTGAGGAGGGCAGTAAGCACTGGCTCACAGGTTCTCTGGCCTTAGCCATTGCCCTCAGGCTCCTGGCTTTCTGGTTCCCAGGGGCAAGATGAAGAGGATTGCCTTTCAGTTCACGCCCTACAGCTGGGTACGCTTTGAGTGGAAGCCCGCCTCCAGCCTGCACCGCTGGCTGGCCGTGTGTGGTATCATCTTGGTGGTAAGTCCCAGCAGCCTGGTGACTGTGTATCCACACACCACCAATGGTTAGTTCTCAAACTGACGAACTGACCTTCTCCCATCCCCTAGTTCCTGCTGGCAGAACTGAACACATTCTACTTGAAGTTTGTGCTATGGATGCCCCCTGAACACTACCTGGTCCTCCTGCGGCTGGTCTTCTTCGTGAACGTGGGTGGTGTGGCCATGCGTGAGATCTATGACTTCATGGATGAACTGTGAGGGCCGTCCATAAGGCCTAGGGGGTGGGAGGCCAGAGCCTGGGAGCCCCAAGGGCATTTGGGGTTCTGAGCAAGCAAGGCAGCTGCTGCCTCTCTGCAGGAAGCCCCACAGGAAGCTGGGCCAGCAGGCCTGGCTGGTGGCAGCCATCACAGTCACAGAGCTGCTCATCGTGGTGAAGTATGACCCGCACACACTCACCCTGTCACTGCCCTTCTACATATCCCAGTGCTGGACTCTTGGCTCCATCCTGGTGCTTACGTGGACTGTCTGGCGCTTCTTCCTGCGGTGAGTGGGGATGGGACCCCAAGCCATCAGGTTTTACTGTGAATGATGTCTGTCCCCCTTTGGTTGAATCCAGACAGGGCTCCATCCATTCCCCACCCTTGTCTTGTGGCTCTACCTGCCTTTGCCCCTGTCCTCTCTCTGAGTCGCTGTGACTCTGCCTTGCCTGTAGCTAGCACTCCAGCTTACCCTCTTTCCGGCCATTCCTACAACTGTAGCAGATGGAGCCTCTTGCAAAGCAAAGGTGACCAGGTGTCTATGGGTATGTGCTGGGGGCTGCTGCATGGGTAGGTGGTGAGGTGGCTGTGCTGCCCCACAGGGACATCACCATGAGGTACAAGGAGACCCGGCGACAGAAGCAGCAGAGTCACCAGGGCAGAGCTGTCAACAATGGGGATGGGCACCCAGGGCCAGATGATGACCTACTAGGGACTGGGACTGCAGAGGAAGAGGGGACCACGAGTGACAGTGTACCTGCTGAGAAGGAGGGGGCCTCGGCCGCCTCATGATCCTCTCCGTCTTCACTGGCCTTGTGCCATAGGGCTGTCCCATTTCTCCCATCCTTATGCTCCCTGCTTCAGAGGAGGGGGGCCCATCCCCATTCCACCAGGGGCACCTGAGTGTACGTGTTTGTGTGCAGGTAGGTGTGTGCACATATTGGCTCCTGACACTTCTCCAGGGCTGTGAGCTGACCAGTGAGCCTGGAGCACGCTCTAGAGCAAGGGTCCTGCCTGTCCTACCTGGTCAGCGAAGGCCCTGACCCATGGTCTCCCTCGTGCTCAGTCTCACCACAGACCAGAAGAGGCATCTTGTACTCTTTCTCTACCCCCTGTGGGGTAGGCCAAAGCCCCATGAGACCCCGTGGCCCCGCCCTACTTGAAGCAGCAGCGGTGAAGGCTGTGACAACACTAAGGTGGCTGCAGAGCGGTAGATCTGGAGCCAGCACCGAGACGTTGTCTTTGGAGCCTTGGTTTAAGCAGGACTCTGAGATGGGTGGCATGTCCATGGAGGGAGGTCATCAGACTGGCCCCTTGAGAGGGGCATCAAGTCAGAGAATCCAACTTGGAGACCTGTACCCCAGGTGCTAGGGTTGTGTTGTCACCTTGGCTCCCTGAGTCTAGTTGCACTCGTGAGCAAACAGAACAAATAAAGCGATGGCGAAGGTGCAGAGCCTCCGGCTGCCTTCTCTGCCCTGTGAGAAGGGACTGCTACATCCATTTGGAGTTGAGTGTGTGTGCAGAACGTAGTTCTTACAGGGCTTCAAGGGCCGTGGGATACAACTCTCCAGGGACAGGCATAGCTGCTCACAGGACACATGTCCTGGGCAGCTACCCCTGACTCCCACATTGTCTCACTGGGGGTGGGGCAGTGATCACTGAGGATCATGGGAGAGAATTATAAACTTTATAGCTGTAGCCATCTGGAATGCAAAGACAAACCACCTGTCTCTGACAGGTCCAGTTGTCCCACACATGCAGATGTACAAGTCTTGTCTCAATCTTCTCAGGCAACATGTTTCTTGGGCTTTTTGAGACCAGGTTTTGCTGCATAGTTTAGACTGCCACAGAACTCCATATATGTCCCAGGCTAGCCTCAAATTCTTGCCAGTCCTCCTGCTTCAGACTCCCAGAATTAAAGGTTTGTGCCTCTATGCCTGACTAAAATTTCTTTTAAAAAATATTTACTTATTCTTATTTTTAATTACGTTTGTGGGTAAAATTACACAGGAGGCCAGAAGAGGGCATCCCCAGGAACTGGAGTTAGAGGTGGTTGTTAGTTCCCATCCCTCCAGCCCCACTTTCTTACTGCTAGGAGCACTGCTAGAGTGATGAAGGTGGTACAGATATCTCTGACAAACTGACTGAGTTTGTTTTGTATGTGTATCTGATAGAACAATTGTTGAGTCATCCCATAGCTCCATCTTTTTTTTTTTTTAGAGATTTATTTATTTATTAAGCATACAATGTACTGCTGGCAAGAAGGCACCAGATCTCACTACAGATGGTTGTGAGCCACCATATGGTTGCTGGGAATTGAACTTGGGACCTCTGGAACAGCAGCCAGTGCTCTTACCCTTTGAGCCATCGCTCCAGCCCCCCCACCCCCAATAACTCCATCTTTAACTTGTTTGTTTTGTTTTGTCTTTTTGAGGCAGGGTTTCTCTGTGTAGCCCTGACTGTCCTGAAACTTGCTCTGTGGACCAGGCTGGCCTCGAATTCAGAGATCTGTCTACCTCTGACTCCCAAGTGTTGGGATTAAAGGTGTGCACCACTACTGCTCGGCAAAATTTTTTAGAGATTTACTTTATAAGTATGAGGAGCGTTTTGTCTGCATATATGTATGTATGAGGCCAGAAGATGGCATTGGATCCCCTGGAACTGTAGTTAAGAAATTGTGGAGGGCCAGCATAGGAGTGCTGGGAACTGACCCTAGATCCTCTCGAGAGCAACAAGTGCTCTTAATCTCAGAGCCATCTCTCCAGCACCATGCATTGTCTCTCATTGCCATAACAGCTGCTTTCAACAAGGTAAGGGGACATTTTACTGGTTGGTTGTGTGTGTGTTTGCTTTTTGGTTTAGTTTTGGTTTGGTTGAGACAGGGTTTCTGTAGCCCTGGCTGTCCTAGAACTCACTCTGTAGACCAGGCTGACCTGGAACTCAAGAGATCCCACCTGCCTCTGCCTCCCAAGTGTTGGAATTAAAGGTATGAGCCACCACTGCCAGGCATCTTACTGGTTTTGATTTGCATTTCCCACGTGACCAATTATAATGGACATTTTTCTTTTTTTTTTTTTTTGGTATAATGGACATTTTTCCTTCCTGGTTTTTTTTAAAGTTATGTCTGCTTAGATGTACTGCTCATTCTTAATCAGGTTATTTATAAATTCTGATTAAAATGGCAAAAATTAGTGGGCATGGTGGTTCATGCCTATGATCCTAGCACTCCAGGCAATTTAGGCAGAACTGCTATAACTTCAGGGCCAGCCTGAGTTACAGTGGGAGACTGGGTTACTGCTTCTTAATTGATATTCTTGATGTTAACCCTTGGGTTGCAGTTGGTACACATTTGCCACTGGTATACATACAAGTAAATATAATTTTAGCTGGGCATGGCAGCACATTCAGGATGCAGAAGGGGGCTGATCTCTTCAGAGGCCAACCAGGGAAAACATAAAGAACCTATCTTTAAAAAAAATAATAATAATTTGGGGGCTGGAGAAATGAGTGAACAGTTACGAGCATTTGCTTTTGCGGAGTACCCAGGTCCAGTCCCAGCACCCACGTGGTTAGAACTCAGTTCCAGAGTACCACTTTCTTCTAGCTTCCGTAGGCATGCACATGGTGCAGACATACATACTGGAAAACATCCATACACATAAAAATAAGTTTGCCACATGGAGACACACACTTTTAATCCCTGCACTTGGGAGGCAAAAGCACACAGATCTCTGAATTCAAGGCCAGCCTGTTCTATTTAGCAAGTTTGAAGTCAGCTAATACGTAGTGAGAACCTTTTTCTTAAAAATAATAATAATAAAGTAAAAATAATTTTTAAGTAATTTATTTGTATTTTATGTACATTGGTGTTTTGCTTGCATGTATGTCTGTGTGATGGTGTTGGATCCCCTGGAACAGAAGTTACAGCTGTGAGCTGCCATATGGGTGCTGAAAATTGAACCCAGATCATCTGAAAGAACAGCCAGTGCTCCTTACCATGGAGCTATCTTCCAGCCTCAATAAAAGTAAATTTTAGTGGGGTTGTGGTGCACACCTTTAATCTCAGTACTCACAAGGCACAGGCAGGAGTCTAGAAAAACCCTGTCTAGAAAAAAGAAACAGAAAAGAAAAAAATTTAAAAGTGTAATTTTAAAAGTCAGGAAGCTAGGTATGCTAGTGCACACTTTTAATCCCAGTATTGGGAAGGCAGAAGCAAGCAAATATCTGGGAGTGCGAGGCTAGCCTGGTCTATATAACAAGTTCAGGTAAGCCAAAGCTACAATATGAGACCCTGTCTCAAAAATCCTTCAGAGGTGGTTCAGAGCAGTAGCTGCTCCTGCAGAGGACCTGGGTTTGGATCTCGGCATCCACTGGCGGTTCACTGCTATCACTAATGCTACATAAATACAAATCTTACAAATAGCTGGATGCTGCTGATGCTCAGGAGGCAGAGACAGGCAGATCTCTTGAGTTCTAGGACACAGAAACCCTGTCACTAAATAAGTAAGTCCCTAGCTTTTATATTTGCCACATCACATAGCCAGTCTCTTCTCTAGAATTTGACCAGCCACCCTTTTCTCATAAACACGTTTAGTCATGAAAATTATTTGCAATTTCACATTGAAGATTTACCTTTTATAATTTGGAGATTTTAGATTTCAGAGATTTTGATCTCTTGGGATTTGTTTTCAACTCTTTTTGTGCTAGGAAGAGCTCCACCACTGAGTCTTACCCAGTCTCTGGGATTTCAGGTATGGGAAATGAGTCTTCCTAAGTCTTGCTTGACCACTGCAAGCAGAGATCATCCTCACTTAGACTACTCAGTGTAGGCAGGGAGAAGATCCAGCTTTGAAAGTCCCTTTAAGACCTGCCTTGGAGCAAAGTGTAAGGGCGTACATCTGGAATCCCTTTCACAATGCCTGTAGTCCCAACACAGAGACAGTAGAGTATGCCCAAGGTTAAAGGCTGTCCAAGTTTTTTTTAAGAAAGGCCATATTGGAGATTAAGGGCCCACTGCTGGGGTGAGCACATGAATAAACTACCCCACACACAGGAAGCAGTCATAGCACAGCTACACCGGCTCAGGATGATAAGGACCTTCCTTGTCAACAAAGTGTTTTAATAGTTATAAAGTGTCTAAAGTTTTCTGCTAAAATAAAATTACAATGCTAGAACACCCAGAGCCAGAGTTCCTGCTGGCCGGCCCTGGGGCTGGGTTAACGTTGTGTCCAGAGACGTGCGCATCTCAGGAGATGATCCTCAAGGATGGCCTCGCCTCCTCCAGGGCCCGCAGCTGGTCTTCTACCTCCTCCGTCCAGTAAATGTCATACAGGCTGTGCACAGGCAAGGCAGGAGTGAGTTGGAATGAATCCCTGAGCCCAGGCAGCCCGTGTCCCACCACCTTCACCAAGAACATCCACTTACACTAGCTGCTGAAGGGTACAGCTGGGCTGTTTGAGGCTTTCCATCAGTTGCAGGACACCCAAGTCCCCCATGCAGTTGTTACTGAGGTCCAGCTCCTGCAGGCTGCGGTTAGCCAGCAGAACTGCGGCAAGGCTGCTGCAGGCATTGTCTGTCACATCGCAGTCCCCCAGCCTGGGTAGAGAGGACAGAGTTGTTCCACTTTGGCAAGAAGGCAACCCCTTGGTGCTTCAACTGCAGCTACGCTTTCCTCAGCTGGATGCAACAGTGAGAACCCTAGCTCCCCCTGGCAGGGGCAGTGTGCACTGCTGCAGAGGCCAAGAGCCTGGCTAGATCAGAACCCTGCACATCAGGTGCCTATAGAAAGTGACAGGGCAGATAGGTTCCAGATGGGGGAAGATGGGGGTACAGGCCACATGAAGAACAAGTGAGCAGGGCCCATCAGATGGGACCTGGGGAAGCCAGAGGGACAAGTAGGGCAGGTGACATTAAGAAGCTGCTATGGCTTGCCTCCCCAAGGTGGGCCTGAGATCTGCAGGCCCCATGTCTCCTGACCCTTCCCTTGACTAGAGTGTCCTATAACTGTGGCACACATATAGTGTCCTGGTCCACCCTTCAAGATGCCCAAAAATGACCAGCAGTCAAGATGCAGCACCTCAAGGCTGAGGTAAATGGTAAATAAGACTCTGAACTGGCCAGAAATGACTGGAATGAAATGTCTAGAAATGATAACTAAAACTTGAGGAAGAAAATGAGGACAGGAACTGAATTGCCCTTAAAACTCAAGTGCTGACTCCTGGGCACTGCAGAGAAGGAAAAAGGAAAAAGATGAGGAAAGCACACGACTTCTCGGGACCAAGACCCACATAAAGGCAAATCAGTAGCCCAGAGCACAATGGGTAGAAAATTTCAGAAGCTGCCAAAGAGCTGGGCCTACTTGCTACTAAGTTTAACAACCTGAGTTCCATACTTGGAACCCCATGGTAGAAGAACCAGCTCCTGCATTATCTTCTGATCTCCACATGGCATATGGGTTTGGGGGCATGCACACACAAACAGAAATGTAAAATAACAAAAACCTGCCAAAGAGAACAAGCAGACATATAGGAGATTTGGGGTGGCAGAGACCTCCCTGGAACCAGAAAGAGATGGGAAAGAAATGAGTGGCTCAGATTCCACATCTAGCTCAATGACCAGGAGACACAAGGTTCTGTAGAAGATGAGTTTCTAGTACTCTTGGAAGCTGCTAGAATGTGACTAGGGATCCAGGCTTGGTGCATGCCTTACCTACAACACTCAACTGGCAGATCTCTGAGTTTGAGGCCAGCCTGGTCTACATAGTACCTGGGATACACACACTATCCAGAGGGGGATGGGATGGGGGAAACTTAGGACGTACCTAACTATGGTTCCATACAGAAGGAAGGTAGCCAGACTTGAACTGTCCCGACCTCCCAGCACATTCCCCAGCTCCGCACACTCACCAAAGCACACGCAGCACAGTGTCTGGCTGGCCCAGGGCCTTGCAAAGCTCCAGGACTCCCGAGTCCCCCAGTGGGTTGCTGCTCATCTGCAGCTCCACCAGAGAACGATTCTTGGTCAACACGGAGCAGATGTGGGAACAGCAGGCAGCTGTGAGGCTACAGGTCTTTATCCTGTAGGAACAGCAAGGCTGGAACCAGCAGCTCCAACTAGCCCTTCATTTGGAGGTCTGTAAGGAACCCAGGGGCTCACCCACTCCCTTTCCCATCCTTCAACCTCTGTGTACCACCACCTCAGCCAGCACTGGCCTCTTCCTGCCACCCCAACTCCCAGAGTCCAACAGCAGCTCCCAGCCATCACTCCACCCTAGCTTTTTGCATTTCTGCTCAGGCCCCCTCACCACAGTGACTCCAGCTGACAGCCAGGCTCCAGCAGGCTCTCGCACAACAGCTGGGCACCTTCATCCCTCAGCTCATTGCCAGCGAGGCTGAGTTCCTTCAGGCTCTGCTTGGCCCTGAGGACACGGCACAGGTCCTTGCAGCCCTCTGCAGTGATGTCACACTCCCACAGCCTGTGGAACACCAACATTCTTGAAGGATGTCCCTCACTCACCTCCATGTCCTCCATCCCCACGGAAAGAGGCTGGGAGCTGACTCACCACAGAGTCTTGAGCCGACAGCTGGGGAGCAGCAGTCCCGAGCACAGGGCTGCGATGCCTGCATTGCCCAGCTTGTTGCTGCCCAGGTCCAGGTGCTGCAGTGAGGCTTTGGAGGCCAGGACATCGCACAGATCCCTGCAGTTGGCTGATGTGAGACCACAGTTCTCCAGCCTGGAGACACAGGACATAGTAAGAGGAGCCCTGGTGCCTGCTCCTACCCCTCAGCCTCTGGCCTGGTACATACTTGAGTGACTCCAGTTGACAGGCAGAGTCCTTCAAGCCCTGGCACAGCGTCTGGACACCAGCCTCATGGAGGTCGTTGTTGCTCAACACTAACTCCTTAAAGTTGGCTTTTGCCCTGAGCACTGAAGCCAGGGGCTCACAGCTGGTAGCTGTGAGGTTACAGTATTCCAACCTGTGGGGAGATGGGTCTCAGGCAAATCAAAAGGGTTAAGGATGGGCCTAGACTGTATCAGGGGAACATAAGGGATTCCTGGTATCTCATTTTCTATTGCCTCCTTAAGCTTTATCTGATGAGGCTCATGTGGATACCAACATCGCTTAGGGAACCTTTCCTGAAAAGAGCCCCACCTCGCTCAATCCCGAGGTTCTTCCAGAATCTGCAGAAAGAAAACAATCTCCTACCAGACAGTAGCTTCAGCTCATCTGAGGTCACACTACAGAATCAAACCAGACTCCACCAATATCAGTTCCCACTCTCAGAGTCTAGGTCAGCTGCCAGTCCCTAGCAAATCCTAGGATTTCCCTCCAAAGTTGTTTGGTTGTGTTTTTTGTTGTTGTTGTTGTTTTGTTTTTTCTGAAACAGGGTTTCTCTGTAGCTTTGGGGCCTGTCCTGGGACTAGCTCTTGTAGATCAGGCTGGCCTCGAACTCACAGAGATCCACCTGCCTATGCCTCCTGAGTGCTGGGATTAAAGGCATGCGCCACCACTGCCCAGTGTTTGTTTCAAGACAGGGTTTCTTTGTGTAGCTTTGGTGCCTGTCCTGGAATTCATTCTATAGACCCTGGGCCAGCCAGACACTGTGCTGCGTGTGCTTTGGTGAGTGTGCGGGGCTGGGGAATGTGCTGGGAGGTCGGGACAGTTCAAGTCTGGCTACCTTCCTTCTGTATGGAACCATAGTTAGGTACGTCCTAAGTTTCCCCCATCCCATCCCCCTCTGGATAGTGTGTGTATCCCAGGTACTATGTAGACCAGGCTGGCCTCAGAGATCCGCCTGCTTCTGCCTCCCGAGTGCTTGGACGGCTGGCTGGCTGGCTGGGCTCTGGGTCAGGGGCAGCAAAGAGCTCGGGGATCCTGACAAGATATACACTCACTGAAGCTTCTCAAGGCGGCACTGGGGGTCCAGAAGTCCTTCACAGAGCAGCTTCAGGCCTGCATCCCCCAGAGGGTTATCACTGAGATGTAGTTCACGCAGGGTAGGCAAAGACCGCAGCACGTCAGGCAGGGCCCGACAGCCAGCCTCCGTCAAGCTGCAGTTCTGAAGGCTGAAGCACACACCATCAGCAGCAGTCAGGAACAGGCCCAGCCCATACCATGAGCCCATGCCAGAGCTCCCAAGACACTTCACAGGGTTCCCTCTAGATGGGGCTCCAGGCCAAAGGAGGACACCAGTGTGGCTCAGCCAGATTCTTGGGGATGGAACCGGGAACAGAGCCACAGTGTGGCCTGTCCCAGTACTGCACACTTCAACTGTGTCCTGGATGAAGCTGGGAGTGCCTATTACCACAGCCTGCCCCTTCCTACCTCACCCCCTCTCGGTGGCTTTCTACATCACAGGCTGAGCTGAGCCCCTGGACTTACCTCAGCTTTTGGATCTTACAGGTGGGATTCCGCAGGCCCTGGAGCACCAGGCACACACCAGCGTCTCCCAGCTCATTGGTGCATAGGCTGAGCTCTGTTAAGGTAGGGTTGGCCTGGATCGCTGAGCTGAGGTCTTTGCATCGCACCTCAGTGACACCACAGTCATCCAGCCTGTAGACAGGACCCCTGGGTCAGCATGGCGCTGGCCTCAGATCCAACACCATCTCATACAACCCACCAGGAGTAAGAAATCCAAATATGGATAATAGCTATTATGTTTAAACTTGAAACAGGCATTTGTGGTGGCAGGTGGATACCAAGCCCCAGCTCAGTCTGGGCTAGAAAACTTTCTCAGAGAACAAGAACCAGCGCTGCCTGCCTAGCTTGCACAAAGCCCCAGCACTGAGAATGGGGGTGGGGAGAGAGTAGGAAGGGATGTTGATAGCAGGCAGAGGAACTCAGACCTGGTCAGAGCTCCAGCAGCATGAGTACATGATGAACCATAGCAAGTTATGACTCAGTTATGTCCACACTGGGAGAGGCCACACCTATAATTTCTCCACACCCTTCAAAAGCACATCACCACCATGAAAAGCCCTCAGACTAGCCAAGGGAACACGTGCAGGGTATCTAGCCTCAAAAGTCAGGGCACTAGGACAAGAGGAAGTGAAACCCTACAGAAAGGGCTAAGGGGATGATCAGTCAAAGTCACATGGGAATCATAAGCAACTGAGAGTGGGGAAAAATCACAGGGCAAGGCTGGGACCCATATCTGACTAGAGTTGTAGGCGGCAGGAGAGTCTTGGGACATGGACATGGAAGCTGCAGATGCCTGAATGACTTTTGGATTCTGCGGCAAACCTAAAACTATCTCGGGGGAAATGAGGATGAAGCAGGTGCCTATCTCTTTCCTGGGAACGGCTACCACTCCCTTTCTCAGTCAGAGATGGACAGGGACAGGTGTGGACAGGCACCACCACCTAGTCCGTCTAGACTAGAAGGAAAAGCTGAATCATAAGGGTCCACACTGCCAGACTTAAGGTGTCCACCACCTGCCACTGCCATCAGTCTCCACACCAAGCCTGCCCGCTCCACCTGAGCCTGCAGTGGTTCGCATATGCTTCTCATACCTGCCACAGGCCTGGCTCTCAGCTGTTTTCAGGCCCCTGTATCTCAGGCTAACTTACGCTCACTATGTAGTAGAAAATGCCATTGGGCTTCTGATCCTCCTGCTTCCCCGTCCCCAGTGCTGGGAGAACAGGCTTGTACCATCAAGCTCATTTGTATTTGGGGAAATCAACTGAACCCAAAGCCCTGGGCATGCTAGGCAAGTGCTCAACTATTAAGCCATGTCCCTAGAGCTCAATTCCTGGCCAATATGGGCTACAGAGTGAGACCCTGTCTCACAATGCACAAACAAAAAGGTTGAAGTAACACCTCATGAAAATTATGCAAGACATTTTCGTGTCCATGAGGAGCATCCTTTTGGAACACAGCAAACCCTTGTCAGGTGGCCACCAAGCTGCAAGAACCACCCACCTCCACAACAGAGTTCTGTCCTCCCAGCCAAACCCAATGGTACCCACGAGGTCCCCAAGGCTGCCTCTACCTGACCACTTGGTATTGCTGGATCAGGGGAAGGACCTCTGTCCATCTGGCATCACTCAGCTGCTCACACTGGATGTCAAGACTCATGGTAGGTGTACAATGTAATCTGGGCAGAAGAAGAAAGAGAACTCTTGAAATTTCCATAGCTTGACAGATAGAATTTGTAACAGAAAGAGTCTAGAAGCCAAAAGAGTACATTTTCTATTCAGTAGGGGCCCAGTCTCTCCCCAGCAAGTGTCTCCAGAAATAAACAAGGTGTCAGGAGAGGAGGCCACTCACATGTACCCCAGCAAATACCACTAAAAGCAGCAGAACATAAGGGCCAGCACCAGGGCAGTCAGAAGGAGCCCAGCCACCCGAGCACCTCCTTGCTGAAGACAGCATCGGCACCGAGTCCGGCCTGGAACTCTCCTGCCTCTTTTTTTTTTTAATATTTATTTATTTATTACATATACAATATTCTGTCTGTGTGTATGCCTGCAGGCCAGAAGAGGGCACCAGACCCCATTACAGATGGTTGTGAGACACCATGTGGTTGCTGGGAATTGAACTCAGGACCTTTGGTAGAGCAGGCAATGCTCTTAACCTCTGAGCCATCTCTCCAGCCCTCTCCTGCCTCTTATGTATGTGCCTGAGCATAGCTGTGTCTGGAAACCCCAGCGGGGGGTTTCCTGCTCACTCAGCCCATGTCCCGAGAACAAGTTGGGTGGCAAGCAGCACCACACTACTGTTGCCAAGTCATCCACAAAGTCAGATGCCAGGGCGCCAGGATCCTGGGCATAAGCAACTACCTGAAGGGTGGGGGTGGGAAGGCACAGGGCTCTGGGCTCTTTCATGGCTTCCTTCTGAGGCTAGGAGCTCAGCCAGGACAGGATTATCTTCTGCAAAAACCCTCAGCCAGGACAGGATTATCCTCTGCAAAAACCCTCAGCCAGGACAGGCCCAGCCCACAAAGGATCCAGGCTGCCCATCAGGCTGAGAAAAAAAAGAGACCTATATCCAGGAAAGCCGGGACAAACAGGTCACAGGCTCTGACAGGGATGGGCACAGAACCTGAATAAACAAGACTGGCACTGGGGCACACACATCCACGGCCCCGTATCTCCTGAGCCTGTCCAGCAGGCCAGTCTGGACAGCATGTGGGGTCCTGGAGGACTCCTTGGAAGAAGTGGTCTCTGCTTTGCTGCTAGCACAGAGATTGGGAAGGGGGTACTGGATTCTGTTTAAGAGCAATAGAAACACACTCCAGCCGCCCTCTAGGATGGTCACAACAATGACCACAATTCTATGTGAGGTTACAGTGCCTGGCACAGAATGGCCTTGCTGAAGGGGGCCTTCCCTTTCCTTCCCAGAGCTGGAAGAATGCCCCCTTAATGCCAGCCAGGGAGAAAGATTCACTTTGCACATCTTGACACAAGGGTTAGTGGTGGGGAAACTGAAGCAAGGGAGTAGATAACTCACTGTGGTCATAACAGCCACGGCGTGGAGCAACCAGTTATCCCCACCCACAACGAGCCAGTGACTAAAACCAGCAACGCCTGGATCCCAGGGTGCGTCATCCAAACAGCTGTTGCTGGAGAACTCCAGGTGGGGTGGGGCTGCTCCAGGACTCTCTCAGCAGCCCTGGCCCACAAGGCTTGTCCTCTTGTGCACTACAGACCAGGGGATCCTAGAGTGTCTACCTTATGGGAAAGCACAGGGCTGGGCTCTGAGGCAGGGTGTCAGCCAGTTCCGTGATCATCTGAGGTCAGGGACAAGGGATGTGAAAGTAACCGGCAGCTGGCTCTCCTCCCACGCTCCTCCCCTTGCTTGGCCTTGGGACCAGGCCCTAGGTTTCTCTGGACCCTTGACCCTTTGGAAGGAACACAGGTGACCAGGCTGGAAGCCCTACAAGGCTGGTTTGCAGGCATTATTCAGACCTCGGCTTAACTGCGGGGGGGGGGGGGGGGGGGGGGAGTGCCAGCTAGCGCCTCCTAGCTGTAGCCCGGTTTGGTTAATTCTGGGATCTGAAGACAGCCCCCTTTGGGTCTTTAAGTAAGCCAAGAGACCGCTGGCGGACGGAGACTTGAGCTCAGCCTTAAAGCAGAGAGAAAGGCGACCCTAGGGCACATCTGTGCCACCCTAGGAAGGAAAAGGCCTCAGAGGCTCGCTGGGCCAGCGATCCCGTCCCCGCCCTATTTTTGGTCCCTCGAACCTTCTGGTCCAGACGCTCTGCCACGTATTAAGAGGGCCAGGAGGGGACTCGAGAAAAACCCTCAGAGCCAGCCGGGAGCCCCGAAGCATGGCCTAGCTCACCTGGCTCTGCTGCTAGAGGTCCCAGCCGCTCCGTTCCTTCCGCCCAGGGCGGGGCCTCGAGACTCAGGCCGATCTTCACTCTCTGGCCCCTCGGCTTTCACTTTTTGCCTTCAGGAAACCTCCCACTAGGTCTGCCCCGCCCACATGCAAACTGCACTTTGGGAACAGAACTAAACAAACCTGAGTCACTTCTTTTGGGCCTGACTAAAAATATGTAAAATGACCCACAGCTGCCGCGAAGTGGGTGCGACTGCGACGAGAGATCTGGTACGAACAGCACACATCTGCGTCTCCTACGAGTCAACCGGGCGTGGTGGCGCGCACGCCTTTAATCTCAGCGCTTGGGAAGGAAGACCGATCTCTGTGGGTTCGAGGCCAGCCTGGTCTACAAAGAGAGTCCCGAACAGCCAGGGCTTTGTCACACAGGAAAAAAAAAAACCTGTCCCCAAACACGACCCCCCTCAAAAAAACCCTTTATGGCTCGGGATGTGGCTGGGGGTGATAAACAGAGAGCCTTTTATGCATGAAGCTCTCAACACTCCGAAAGGGCAAGCATTTTGTCACTGTTTAATCATGAATGTTTCGTTTGCATATGTCTGTGCATCGTGCCCAGGGAAGCCAGAAGAGGGTATCACATTCCCTGGGACTAAAGTTATATCAGATGCTGGGAACTGAACTGGGTTAAGCAACAGCCAATGCTCTTAACTGCTAAACCATCTCTTCAGCCCATTTTTAAACTTTGTAACATACTCCCAAGTTATAGAATTTTGCCTTTTGAAACAGGTCTTGATGGGCAGCTGGCCTCGAACTCGCAGATTTGCCGCCTGAGTGCTGGAATTCTAGCACTTGGAAAAGGTCAGCAAAGAGAGTTTGAATGTCACTCAAGAGCCCCATTCTCCTGCACAGAGAGCCACACTTGTCAAGAAACCAGCATTTATCCACCTATTTGTTGCACACCTACTGTGTGCCAGAGTTCCGCCATCTTTACTGAGGTATTCCCTGTCTGGTTCCCCAGTGTTAACTCTGTTACATGAGTGATCTTACTGCCATCTTAACTGAGGTTAGGTGACTTCACCGCCATCTTAACTGAGAGCCAGGTCAGGTGACCAAGTTCTGCCATCTTTACTGAGGTATTCCCTGCCTGGTCCCAGTTTATTTATGCTTATGTTTCTAACTTCCTCTTGCTGACTCTGCTGTATGTGTGTTTTACACAGTGCCATGCCTTTGGTAGGGCCCACCAAGAGCATCCACTTCACCCAATTCCTGTTCACTCCGTGTGTGTGTTCATACATGTAATTTAAATGCACCTATGTTTACTGTTAAATGTTATAATTGTCAGTTCATTGTATCTCATTCCAGACTACAAATCAATGTCTCATGTTTTAAACTGGGATGTACTTTTGAGTCTCTTACAAAAATACTTTATATTGAATCCAAGCCTCATTTAAAATATATTAAGATGTTCTCTACTATTGTCAGTTCTGCCATTAACCTTCTATTGCAAGCAGTTTTTTCTTCTTTCTGTCTTTTTATGAGTGCAAATCTTACTTGTTAGGTTAAGAGCCAGTACAGCCAAGCTCAGACCCAGCTCTCCAGGCAGATTCTATACTGTAGTGACACATGATAAACAGCCCTCAACTACTCAGAGATCTGGGGAATATGGCATTTAAATATTCAATTATATATAAAAAAACTTTTCATAACAAAAAGAGACAGGTTGGCTCCTAGCAGCAGCACTCTATTTCCTCCAAAGAAGACAGAAGACAAACGGGCACAGTTTGTCCATATGCAGTTTGCTTCAACTGCCAAGCGCTGACCACTGGGAAAAACTGCCTTTCATCTAAACTGAAGCTCTCCAGACATGGACAGGATCACAGGAATCGACAGCCTAGCTGCTCAGGTCAAGGGAGGCCTGTCTTCCTATAGGTTTCTTAGCCCACAGGACTTGCACTAAACAGCAAAAAGGCAAATAAGACCTTCAGCAACCATGGAGGACCCTGAGGAGTAGCTCTAGGTGTCGTCTTTTAATCAATAACTCAAGTAAAATTTTATCCTTCCCAAAGATCTCTGATGCAGTTTGACACCTGAGAGGTTTTGTCAGTTTAAAAGGACAACCTCACCATACAAATTTCAGCAAAACACAAATACAAGTTATTAAGATGTGTGCCTGCGCCGGGCGGTGGTGGCGCACGCCTTTAATCCCAGCACTCGGGAGGCAGAGGCAGGCGGATCTCTGTGAGTTCGAGGCCAGCCTGGTCTACAAGAGCTAGTTCCAGGACAGGAACCAAAAGCTACAGAGAAACCCTGTCTCGAAAAATCAAAAAAAAAAAAAAAAAAAGATGTGTGCCTGCAAGTTATAAAGGTGTGAGGACAGATACAAGTTAACAAAATTCTCTCATGCTGCCTTCCATAGTTTTTAAAATACTTTCCATTGTACAAAAACATCTGTCACAATCATTCTAATATAAATATGCTGCTGTTTAAAACTTATATTTTCATAAACCCAAAGAATTCTTGTGAGTTCCAGGGAGCTGAATTAAAGGATCCACCTTAAACAGATCAGATACACCCCTCTCAATTACCTGGTCCTAATTTTTTTTTTCCCTAAACTTAACTTTGTCCTCTGTTCTGCCAATACCTTAAACAGGTGTAAGAAACCAGACATTCCCATACCACAAACAGTGGACAGGAGCAAAGAGACCAGCTATGCCAAGATGTGACCAGCACCCAGCTTTCTCAGGTTCCCCCCAAAGATGACATCCACGAATAAGCAGGAAGCACTCTTGAGAATCTGCCACCCCAATTCCTTTAACCTGTGGTGCCTAACCTCCAGCCTTTTTATTATAAAAAAGATGGGAATGTAATGATCTGTCCTGTCCCTTTAAGAGACAAGCCCCGCCCACCCCCTCCCCATCCATCACTGAGGCAGGCAGATCTTCCAAGTCTCTTCCTTTTCCGTCTCTCTTGAGGAGGCAACTTCTGAATCTCTCCCTTCTCCCCATTTTCCCCTTCTCCCCTTTCTGTCTCTGTCTCTCTGCTCTTCCCCCTTCTCCCCTTCCCCCTCCATAACCCACTAAATAAATATCCAACCTCACTCTGTATGGCGTGCCTATCTATGTCTCTGTCTTTCGCCCACTAGGTGGCTCCTTGCCTGGGACTCGTGGCCCACTGCAGCCACTCGGGAAACTGTGCCTTCCCTGCCTGGGACTGGCGGCTCTCAGGACCCCACTGCCCACTGCCTGCCACCATTTTGGAGACCTGCAGCGTGGTCTCATGACCCACTGCCTGCTGCAGCCACTTGGGGATTGGCAGCATTTTACTTAATCCATTACACCAGTCTTCCTGGGGTTTAAGGAACACAAGAAAAGGAGACTCCAGCATAGCAGCGTGGGAGATCAGGGATTGTTTTCCCAAAAAGACCTGGTACAGGGGGCCCTGAAGAGGGAGAGGGAGACAAGTGAGGCAGGCAAGAAGGTAGCCTGGAAATCAGCCTCCTAACATCCTGCACAGTGGTCACTACAGACCTAGCTTAATCTTCCGGCTGCAGGAGCCATGAGAACTCAAGACACCAGCAACTATGAATGAGGGGAAGGTGAAGGCTGCCAACTAGAAGGGAAGCGTTGGTCAGGTCAGTCCATTCTTGGTGCTGACGTGAAGAGTTCCTGATAAGAAGCTGTATCGCATCTACAGAGACTGATCAGAGTTTCAGTGCTGCCGGGAGACTTTCGGAAAGGTGCGGTTCCAGAGCCTAATCACTTTATCTTGGGCTAGTTCTAGCCCTCCCAGACAGCCCTTCCTTGCCCATCTCTGTGCTGGAACTAACATCCTGTGACTAATAGAAACCTTCTAGAATCTATCAACTTAGCTTCCACTAGCCCAAAAGCTAGGTGTGTCATCAGATAGCATCCTGGGCCTATAGAAAGCTTCCTCCATCTTGCTGTGACCACCTCTCCGCTGTACCTGCCAATATCGTTTAAATTTCCCTTGATTTATGTCTTTGTCCTGTAAAACTACAAAACTCCATGAAACTGTTTCCATATTGGAACATGGAATTTGGGGCAACCTAAATCTGTGTTCCCAGGCCATGGTTGCTAAAATGACTCCAGAATAAACTATCTCTCATTCCCTTTAGGACAAGAGCTGTGGTTTTGCATGGGCTCTCTGTACTCACAAAGGAAAGGGCACCAACTTGGGGTCCTGTGTTCCAGGCAAGCCATGTGTCTGGCAGGTACAAAGTGTTTCTAGCACCTCACGGGGCCCTCAGGACAAACTGTGAAGAGCACCTCTCTTCCTGCCGCTGGCATGCAAATGAGGGTTTCTACAGAGACCACTTCCACTGAGGGAGAATGAGAAGGGAGAGGAGGAGGGAGCATGGGCTCGCTGGATAAGCTGTGTTTCCACCAGCTTTACTGGATGCCATTTGGGGAAAGTACCACGGGTGGATCAGGTGTCTTAAGGAAGTGGCAGAGACAGTTGGGGGAAAGGACAAAGAGGCATTTGGAAAGGACAAAGAGGCATTTGTCTTTTGGAGCCTCCAGGAGGAACAAGCCACAGACACTTGACTTCTAATGCCCTCGGACTTCTCTCCAGAAGTGTAAAGTGACAAACAGATTTGCAATTTGGTTACAGCAAATAGAAACTGTTACTTTTCCAACTATTCCAATTCTGGGTGTTTCGTTTTCCATCAAGACAGGGTCTCACTATGTAATGTAGTTCAGGCTGTCCTGGAACTCACTATGTAAACCACAGACTGTTCTGGAATTTACAGAGATCCACCTGCCTCTGCTCCTGAGTGCTAGGACTAACGGCATGCACACTACACATGGCTCTGCTACATTTTTTTTTAATTAAAAAAAATTTTTTTTAATGTCTTGCAGCAGGACATGGGCTGCCTTTAATCCCAGCATTCTACCCCGGAGGCCCAAGCAGGCAGATCTGAGTTCAAAGCCAGCCTGGTCTACATAGTGAGACCGTCTCAAAAAAGTAACAAAAGCAAAAGATACAGATAGCCCTGCTATGTAGTCCGGGCTCACCTTGAGCCACGTATGTAACCCAGAGCTGGCCTCAACCTCATCCTCCTCCACAATGAGTTTGGAAGTCTATGTCACCACACACAACCTACTTTATCTGTGTACAACCACAGAGAAGAAGCCCAACTTTACATTAATTCCAGCACTTCATACAAAACGCTGAGCCAGAGAATCAGGATGAGTTCAAGATTAATTTGTGCTACATAGTGAGTTCCAGACTGGGCTGGGCTACGAAGTGAAACTTTGTTTTACGTTCAATTATCTGTTTATGCGACTGAATCAATCATCTCCACGGTGGGCTGTTTTAGATTTTTCACTACCCTGTAAAGATAACTGCTTCTATCTCGACATAAATTGCGGCAGAAATCTGGCTGTCTGCAAAGCGACTCTCAGGAGTGGAACCAGTTACGTGCCCTCCCACGGGAGCTGCTTCCACTTTTCCTCGAGTCCGGGAGACCTAGGGCTCCCTGTTTCAGGCCCCACTGTGAGTCCGCAGTTCTCGGAGGACCTGGACGATCGAGCGACCGTCCACTTGAGTTCTCGCTCCACCGAGGTCCTCCACTACCCCTCGAATCCCGAGGAAGTGCTTTAGGGGGTGTGAAGGGCAACGCCGCTTAGGGAAGGGAAACAATTCCAATTGGGCGGACCCTTGTTTCGGTGCCCTCAAGGGAAGGCTACGCGTGCGTACACCGACGTGCCAGGACCCCACCCCAGTCACCGCAGGGATGACGTCATCCACATGCGCAGACACCGCCTCATAAGTCTCTCCTCGCCCCGAGTCCTGCCCGGGAGCGCCCGGCTCGCTCCAGCTCTTCCCCGGCTGAGCGGGGCACGGACGGCCGAGTAACCACGAACCTTAAGACAGAGCGTGAAACTGACCTTGCGATGACGAAGGCCTGGAGAACACGGCGTGATGGCGGCCTTCGAACTGGAGTGGGCGAGGCGGGGCGAGGCCCTACGAGGCGTGTCGGCATTGGGGGCGGGGTTTAGTGTGGAGGCGGGGCCTACCGCGTGGTACTTTTCGCTGGGGAAGAAGTCCGTTTCCAGTGTGTAGTAGTGCTGTAGCGGTGTGTAGCGGTGCTGAACCACGGTGGTTGACGCCTGCGCTGGAGCTTACGCCTTCCCTGTGACAGGTTGTGCTGGCCGATTCCGGAACCGGCTCTTTGCCCACACGATAAATCTTGACGGAATTCTGCTAAAATGTGTTGGAGAGTTTTTTGGTTTGTTTGTTTGCGTGCATGCTTGCTTGTTTCGGAACCAAGGTCTCGTTATGCAGGCTCTTGATGAACTGAAACAATTCTAAGTAGCCAGGGTGGTCTCGAAGTCAAGTCGATCTTGCCTCAGCTTCGCTGGGTTCTGAGATTACTATGCCTAGTTTGCTTGATATATTTTTGAACAACCCTCATGTGTCCAGCACGCCTGGCTTCTGGGTTATGTTATTATTAACTTGTGAGCGTGGTATATGTACACTTGTCCAGTGCCCTGCTCTATCACATTCCACCCTATTGCCATCCGACAAGGTCTCTCACTGTCGTTCTGCTGCTGTGAGACACCATGTCCAACTTTTGACTTGTGCTCCAGAGGTGAATTCATAGGGGAGCATGGCAGCAGGCAGGCAGGCCCGACTGTGGAACAGTGGCTGAAAGCTTATATCGTCTTCTGCAAATAGGGGGCAGAGAGACCTAACTGGAAACGGTGTGGTGAGGTGTAGAAACCTCAAAGCCCACAGGCGGTGGTAACAGATGACTTTAATCCCAGCACCTGGGAGGCAGAGGCAAGCAGATCTCTGAGTTTGATAGAGTTCCAGGACAGCCAGAACTACACAGACAAACGTTGTCTCAAAAATAAAAAAGCAACCTCAAAGCCCACTCCCAATGACACACTTTCTCCAACAAGGCCCATATGTTCTAATCTTCCACAAGAGTCCCCATCTCCACCCCCCACCCCCCAGGCTGGAGAGATGACTCAGGTTAAGAGCATTGGTTGCTCTTGTAGGTCCTGAATTCAGTTCCCAGCAACCGCATGGTGGCTCATCTACAATGAGATCTGATGCCTCACGTGTATGTTGTACAGGCAAACACAGAAACAGAATACTGTTTAAAAAAAAAGTTTCCCCAACTGGGGACCAAGAATTCAAACTTATGATCCTATGGGGATCCAATCTCATCCAAACCACCACACTCACCCAACCTGAAGCTAAACTGGAAAAAATAAAAAATAAAGAAGACCCAACAATCCGCCTGTCTCTGCTCCTCACCACTATAGCGTTCCAAGTGCAGAGGTGCTGAGTGAGCTGACAGCCTCGGCAAATCCGTAAGTCCACCCCCCCCCCACACACACACAGGCTTTCAGGCACAATCCTAGAAAAATCCTACCCACTGTATAGGAGCTGGAAATTGACTTTCTTTATCTTACAAGAAATTAGTATAGACAAATTAAAACCACATAAGCAAAATAGTATCAATCTTGTGATCTAGATGAAAACATTGGCATTTTGACTGCTGTTTCTGGGATTTGTTATAGACCAAAATGGTCTAAAGAAATGCATTGTGCCCACGAATGTGATGGAACAGGACCTACAGCAGGAAGATTTTATGAGAAGAGACTTCAGCAGAAACAGGTGATGGCTCAATTGGTAAAGCCACTTATTCTCAAGTTTGACACCTTAGTTCTATTCTGGGAACCCACAAGACGGAGGGAAGAAACCAACTCCCCTCGGTAATCAGTGTTTTATAAATTAAATTGAATATGCTTGTTCACATTCTTTAACGCTCAGTGCTTGAGGCCCTATGGTGAGTTTGTCCATGGACATCTCAGTTCAGGTGAGCCCTATTTCAGGTGCTCAAAGTCTCAGAACTTTTTTCTTTTTTTCTGTTCCTCCCCCGCCCCCCGGTCCTTCTAGACAGGGTTTCTATCCCTGGCTGTCCTGAACTCACTCTATAGACCAGGCTGGCCTCAACTCAGATCTGTCTGCCTCTGCCTCCTTAGTGCTGGAATTAAAGGCCTATGCCACTACTGCATGGCCGACTTTTTCCTTTGTGTGTGTGTGTGTATTCATCTCACACACAGAGAAACGCTTATTTTTAAAATTTGTATCTATTACATTCTCATCATTTGAGGAGGTAGATGTGTGTGGGCTGTTGTTGTAACAGGTAGAATGCAGAGATTGAACAGGCTGCCGGGTGGTAGTGGCGCATGCTTTTAATCCCAGCACTCAGGAGGCAGAGGCAGGTGGATCTCTCTGAGTTCGAGGCTAGCCTGGTCTACAAGAGCTAGTTTCAGGGCTGGAGAGATGGCTCAGTGGTTAAGAACACTGACTGCTCTTCCAGAGGTCCTGAGTTCAATTCCCAGCAACCACATGATGGCTCACAGTCATCTACAATGAGACCTGGTGCCCCCTTCTGGCATTCAGGCACACATGGAAGGAATGTTGTACACATAATAAATTAAAAAATAAAAAAAAGAAGCTTAAAAAAAAGAGCTAGTTTCAGGACAGGCTAAAAAGCTACAGGGAAACCTTGTTTCTAAAAACCAAAAAGAAAAAAAAAACAGAAAAGAAAAGAAATAAAACAGGCTGCTCCTCCTGATCACTGCTCTTTGGCATTAGTGAAACCATGGCACCAGCAGGGCCAGCTGTGCAGGGTTCTTGCTCCCTCTAGTGGCAACGTTTAAGGAAGATGTGTCCTGAACTTGATGCTCCTAGTTCCTATCCTGGAGCAGCAGAATATGAGAACAGATTGGGGCACATCTCCGAAAACCCACCTCGACTCCAGGGAGCTGGGACTGCAAGGAAAAATTGATGAAGTTCACTGATTCATCAAAGCCACAGAGGATCCACAGCCTGACGTGTGAGTGGTGCACAGAGGCCCAGGCAGTACGTACCAGCTGCTCCACAGATGGCTGAGCCTGAGTGATGTTTGCTATAGAGGGAGTGTGGAATTATGGGAATGAGGAAAGATTTCCTTCAGGAAACCAGAACATACCTGCCCTCAGCACCTAACCCCTGAACAACTTTAAACTTTGTTGTTGTTGTTTTGTTTTGTTTTGTTTTTCGAGACAGGGTTTCTCTGTATAACAGCCCTAACTGTCCTGGAACTAGCTCTGTAGACTAGGTTGGCCTTGAACTCACAGAGGCCTGCCTGCCTCTGCCTCCCAAGTGCTGGGATTAAAGGCATGTGGCCGTAAGATGACTTTCTTAAAAACAATTTTAATGTTTCTTTGTATAACCATGACTGTGCTGGAATTCAGTCTGTAGACCAGGCTGGGCTCGAACTCAGATATGTGCCTGCCGCTGCTGGGATTAAGGGTGTGTGCTACCACCGTCCAGCTCCTTACAAACCAGTTTTATAATTTTTTTCTTAGGTAGGAATAACACACGTGCTGGAATAAATCTTCGAGGATACATGTACAAATAATTAGGTGGTGGCGCACGCCTTTAAACCCAGCACTCAGGAGGCAGAGGCAGGCGGATCTCTGTGAGTTCGAGGCCAGCCTGGTCTACAAGAGCTAGTGCCAGGACAGGAACCAAAGCTACAGAGAAACCCTGTCTCAAAAAACAAAAACAAAAACAAAAAAAGCACGATTCCTTCTGCAGAGGCCCAGCTTCAGTCCCCAGCACCTACTGAGGGCAGCTCACAGACATTTGTCCCTTCAGCTCAGCTACCCCATACTGTCTTCTGATTCCCAAGCACACGTGTGGCATACATTCATAAAGGCACAAACACATACACAAAAAGAAATAAAAATAAGGGGTTAGAGAGATGACTCAGTGGTGCAAAGTGCTTACTGCTTTCCCAGAGAACTCAAGTTGGTTCCCGGCACCCATGTCAGACCGCCCACAACTGCCTAAAAGCCTAGCTCCAGGGGACCTGACACTGGTGGGCTTCTTCAGATACCCACACCCCTGTGCACAAACCCACATGCGTACACATATTTACAAATAATAGAAAGAAATCTTAATTTTTCCTGAGACAGGGTTTCTCTGTGTAATAGCTCTGGCTGTCCTGGAACTTGCTTTGTAGACCACGCTGGTCTCACAGACATCCACCTGCCTCTGCTTCCTAAATGCTGGGATTACGGGCGTGAGCCACCACCATGCAGCTAGAAATAAATCTTTAAAAGTTAAAGTTAAGGGCTGGAGAGGTGGCTCGGGGGTTAGAAGTACTGTTTGCTCTTCCAGAGGTTGAGGGTTTGATGGTGGATCACAGTCACAACCATTTGTAACTCCAGTCCCAGGGGATCCTATGCCCTCTTCTGACCTAGGCACCAAGCATGCATGTGAAACACACACACACACACACATATCATGCATGAAAAACAACCATAAACATAAAATAAATCTAAAAATATTTTAAAAAAATGAATAAATTTTTTTAATGAATAATTTTTAAAAAATCAACCCTAGTCTCATTATCCCATAGGATACCTCCTTCTCCTCTTCTTCCTTCTTCTCATACCCCGACTGTCCTGGAACTCAGGCTGGCCTCCAACTCACAGAGATATGCATGCCTCTGTCTCCCGAGTGCTGGATTAAAGGCATAAGCATCCCACCACCATGCATGGCTCCATAGATTTGGTGCATTAAGACCAATCAGGGTGATACAGGCCTTGAATATCACCATTGGGAGGCAAGAGACAGGCAAATTTCTGTGCGTTCAAGACAAGCCAAAGCTATGTAGGGAGATCCTGACTCGGAGAAATTTATTTTAGGAAAAAAAATGGTGAGTGGGCAGGCACACGCATGAGCTTTGTTGCATATTTCAAACATGTAAGACCTAAAAATGTTTATGTGTTTATGTGAACATGTATGTTTCTGTACATGTGAAACCGGGGTCAGCCTTGGTGTGATGCTCAGGAACACCACCAATCCTGGGTCCTTGCATTAATAAAGTAAACCCACCCCACCAGCCCAGTGAACTGTGTGTGTGTGTTCTTTATTGATTTACTTTGGGTTTTTGGTTTGTTGTTGTAGTTGCCTGGGTGTGGGGTCAGGGTCTCTCTATGTAGCCCTGTCATGGAACTTGATATTGGATCAGGTTGGCCTCAGACCTACAGAGATCCGCCTGTCACCACACCTGGCTCTAATATGTTTTAATGTATGTTGTGCATCCTCCTGCAGGCTACTTATTCTGAACAACAAAATTTGGGATGAGATCTGTCCATGGTAATAGAAGTTTATTCATTTTAACAGCTGTAAGGTATTCTGCTTGCTGCATACATATGCCAACACTTAGTCATTTCTACTCCGGGCTTATCTGATTTTTTTTTTCTGCTACAGCAAATACACTTTACATTTCTTCGTATCCTTGTTGGGTCAGGCATGGCATGATCAGTCTCATCCTGTCACCCAAAGATGGCATAAGAATCCACCTTCCCAGAACCGAAGTGACGGCACAGGGGTTAAGAGCACTTGCTCTTCTTCAGGACCTGCGTTCACCTCCCAGCACCCACGCGGTGGTTCACGACTGCCGGTAACTAAGTTCCAGGAGAACCTACACCCTCATCTGTGGGAACCAGGCATGCTTTGGCACAAATATACACATGCAGGTAAACAGTCCCACACATTAAATAAATAAATAAAATCTTTTATAATCCACCTTCCTAAGAACATTCAAAGATCCTCCACTGAGGTAGACCTTCACTAGTAATTGGCTGCCAGTCTCAGGCTTCAAACAGCTGAGCATGGTAGCACACACCTGCAGTCCCAGCATTTGGGGGTAGGAGACAGCCTGGGCTATATGGTGAGTCCCAGGCTAGTCTGAGATATGATGTAAGTGTCTGTTTCAAAAAAAGAATAAAGGGGATGGTAAGCTAGCTCGGTGGGTAACGCCTGTTGCAGTCAAATCAGATGATCTGAATTTGGTACCCTGAACCCACATGGTGAAAGAAGAAAACAGCCCTAAGTTGGCCTCTAGGCTCCACGTGCCACCACCACCCACACACAATATAATAAAAGAATATAAAGCCATCTCTTCCTGTAGCTCTAGCTGACTTTTCAGCATGGACCAGTAAGAGAGGTAGAGGCTATGTTCGTTGCTTTCATACATGTATTGGCCATCCCTATTTCCTTTAGGCACCTGTTCATGTTCTTACATAGAGTCTCATGTGGCCTAGGTGCACCTAATGCCAAAGATTGATGTGGGAGTGTCATATATCAATCTGTTGATTTCATTAGCTAAGCAATAAAGAAACTGCTAGGCCCATTTGCTAGGCCCACCCTTAGGTGGGAGGAGTAAACAGAACAGAATGCCGGGAGGAAGAGGAAGTGAGGTCAGACTCCACAGCTCTCCTCTCGGGAGCAGAAGAGACGCCATGCTACCTGCTCCAGGGAAGACGCACGCTATGAAGCTCCAACCCAGGATGGACTTAGGCTAGAATCTTCCCGCTTGGGATCGGAAGGAGAGTGCTCTGAGACCGTGACGATGACTCAGAGCTCCCCGCCTGCTCCTGGGCAGAAGGCAGAATCAGGCTTAGGCAGGCGGAAGAGCATGGCGGATTCCTGCTGCCATACAGAGACGTGTTTTTAGACTGCGCAGTGCTCTGCCTGTCAAATTTGGATGTTACTTGGATGAAAAGAATTTCTGTGCTGCACGCTCAGTCTCAGAATTAAAGTGCTGAGTGCCGCTCCTACCTGGTAGCCCCAAGAGGCTTCCTGACTCAGCTTCAGCTGCAAATCCCTACAGCTCATTAAGAGGTCCTGCCACGAAACACTTAAACGGTGGTGACGAAAAGCTGAACGCATGCTTTTCGGTTTTCAGCTGTAGCAGGAAAAAAGCTGCGTGTTTAAAATGCCAGCTTTCTGGGCCATCCTGCCAGGGCAAACTCTGACTGTTTGAGGCAGGAGGGCCGGCTACTGAGAGAGGACTTGAGTGTTGTCTGTTGTAGCTTGCTGGCTGGCAGGGACCTTGCAGCCAGTACCTCAGCCATGAGGCTGGAAAGTTAAGGAATGGACTGGATCTAGCTGGCAAAGCCACGCCTTCAGTCCTACTGATATTGCTTGGTAAATTAAAGGCTCTTGTGGTCAGAAAAACAGAGAGAGATACAGTAAAGAGATTCAAAGACAAAGAAAAATTTTAAATGATTTACAGTGTTAAAAATATATACAGACTAAAAGTTAAAATTCTTAAAGTAAACCTCTGTGACTTCAAGGTGTGGTAGCACACGCCTTTAATCCCAGTGCCTAGAAGGCAGAGACAAACAGATCTCTGTGAGTTCAAGGTGTAGTAGCAAACACCTTTAATCCCAATGCCTGGGAGGCAGAGACAGGCGGATCTCTGAGAGTTCAAAGACAGCCTGGTCTACAGGGTTATTCCAGGTCAAAGATATATGCTCAAAAAGCAAAAAGTTAACCTAGGAATGTCACATCTTAGATTCTTAAGCGCCTAGTGATTTAAAGGCGCAAATCAAAAGTGCTCCTGGATAGTAAAAAATTGCAGATTCACAATAGGACAGATTCAGACCACTAAATGAGTCACACTGTTGGATGAATGTACGTAGGCTTGGGAGAGAGAAGAAAAAGAATATAGAGAATAAAGTTAATGGTTTAAAAAAAAGGTAAAGTCTTTAAAGAGACAGAGTACAGATAGTTAAGAGATTAAAAGAAATAAAGAAAAATAAGCATGTAAAAATGAAAAATTCACAGAGAGTCTGGATTATGTACATTGTGTTTTCTTTAAAATTTTTGACTGTGAAGGAGCTAAGTACAGAGAGACATTTCATTATATGGGCTGCTAAGCTGAACCTACACATATGTTCTAAAGGTATCTTGACTTCGGAATTTGGGTCTAAGGATATGATGCTTTGGAGAGAGTCTTCTTTTGTTTTCACAGAGGACCAGACCCTTTGGATTTCTTCTATCCCGATTTGGTATGATAGACCACGACCTCCTGAAAGGTTCCTGTGAACGCCCTCAAAAAATTACGTCACAGCCGGGCGGTGGTGGCGCACGCCTTTAATCCCAGCACTCGGGAGGCAGAGGCAGGCGGATCTCTGTGAGTTCGAGACCAGCCTGGTCTACAAGAGCTAGTTCCAGGACAGGCTCCAAAACCACAGAGAAACCCTGTCTCGAAAAACCAAAAAAAAAAAAAAAAAAAAAAAAAAAAAATTACGTCACTCAACTGCCAACTGAGATAAACCTGGCACACAGGTTACACCCTAAATAATCTGATTAACAGCGCCCCCATTCAGCAGGAAGCAGTTTGGAGAGAAAAAACTGCGCCCATGTTCCCAAAATATTGTTTATAAATGTTCTTTTACATTTAAAGGGGGATATGATATAGACATGAATAATTTGCATTAGTATAGATTTTGCTTTATTGATAGAGATTTAAGGTCAATTTTGTTATATGTATAAATGTTTCTGATGTAACTTTTACTTGATAACTGTTTTGTTATATGTAATTTTGCTATGTTAAGGTTAAAGCCTTCCTTTTTTTGTTTAAACAGAAAAAGGGGAAGTGATGTGGGAGTGTCATATATCAATCTGTTGATTTCATTAGCTAAGCAATAAAGAAACTGCTAGGCCCATTTGCTAGGCCCACCCTTAGGTGGGAGGAGTAAACAGAACAGAATGCCGGGAGGAAGAGGAAGTGAGGTCAGACTCCACAGCTCTCCTCTCGGGAGCAGAAGAGACGCCATGCTACCTGCTCCAGGGAAGACGCACGCTATGAAGCTCCAACCCAGGATGGACTTAGGCTAGAATCTTCCCGGTAAGCGCACCTAGGGGCGCTACATAGATTATTAGAAATGGGCCAGAGCAGTGTTTAAAAGAATACAGTGTCCATGTAATTATTTGGGGCATAAGCTAGCCGGGCAGAGCCAGGCAGCTGGGGATTTGGGGACGCAACCCTGCCGCCGCCCATATTACTACAAAAGATGACCTTGAATTCTTTTTTTATTTTACTTTATTATTATTATTACTATTTTGGTTTTTCAAGGCAGGGTTTCTCTGTGTCCTGGCTGTCCTGGAGCCTCAAACTCTAAAATCAGCCTGCCTCTGCCTCCCAAATGCTGGGATTAAAGGCATGCACCACCACCGACTGCCTGGCTCTTTTTTTTATTTTTTATTTTTATGGATGCTTCTCAAATTTGTGTGTCATTCTTGTGCAGGGGCCATGCTAATCTTCTTTGTACCCTCCCAGTTTTAACATATGTGCTGCCAAAGTGAGCAATTCCTTTAACTACTGATCCTTCTGCCTAACCCTTCCAAAGACTGGGATTAAAAGTGTGTTCCACCAGCCAACATGGTGGTGCGTGCCTTTAATCCCAGCACTCGGGATGCAGAGGTAGGTGGATCTCTGTGAATTAGAGGCTATCTTGGTCTATAAAGTCAGTTCTAAGGTAACTAAGAATACCCAGAGAAACCTTGTCTTGAAAAACCAAAAAATAAAAGCTAAAGTGTGTGTCACCATGCTCGCTTTTTGTGATGACAGGGACTGAACCAATGGCTTCAACCATGCTAGTCAAGCACTCTACTCACTTAACAGTATCCTCAGCCATTTTTGCCAATTTTTGTTGTCTTGTTTAGAAAAATCCCTATTAAGGGATTTCCCCCAATTTTCATGTATGTATATATGAGTGAAGTGTTCATAGATATGCATGGTTTTGCATGTGTGAGAGCCCACATACATGCACGTGTGTGTGCACATGAGTGTATGTGCATGCGGGAGCCTGAGATTGCTGTCAGGAGTCATCCTCCATTGCTCTGCCACCTTGTTCCTTGGAGGCAGGCTCTCTCAGCAAACCCAGAGAGATCTTGGCTATAGCTAGTATCACTGGCCATCTTGCTATAGGAAATCCATCTCTGGCTTCTGAGGCTGGAATTAGAGCAAAGATGCCACAGCCACCTAGAATTTAGGCGAGGTTCTGGGGATTTAAACTCCGGTCCTCACACTTGAGCAGCAAAGGCTTTAACTGATGAGCCATCTCTCTAGGCCCAAAAAGATACTCTCATTCCAGGCCAGGCAGTGGTGGCGCACGCCTTTAGTCCCAACACTCAGGAGGCAGAGGCAGGCGGATCTCTCTGAGTTTGAGGCCAGCCTGGACTACAGAGCAAGTTCCAGGACAGGTTCCAAAGCTACAGAGAAACCCTGTCAGGCCACACAGACTTGAGTTTGGAAGGAATGACGGCAAGTAGAGATGCAAAAATACAATTCCTAGGGTAACTGCTCTTTTTATGAAGTATCAAAAATACAGCTTTGCTGGACTGGAGAGATGGCTCGGTGGTTAAGAGCACTGACTGCTCTTCCAGAGGACCTGATTCAATTCCCAGCACCAATATGGCAGCTCACAACTATCTGGTTTGTTTGTTTGTTTGTTTGTTTTGTTTTTCGAGACAGGATTTTGGTGTAGTTTTGGAGCCTGTCCTGGAACTAGCTCTTGTAAACAAGCCTGGCCTCAAACTCACAGAGATCCGCCTGCCTCTGCCTCCCGAGGGCAAGGATTTAAAGGCGTGTGCCACCACCACCCAGCTCCCACAACTGTCTGTAACTCTAGTCCTAGAGGATCCGATGCCCTCTTCTGACCTCCTCAGACACCATGAACACATGTAGTACACGTTCTTACTTGCAGACTAAACATCTATACACATAAAATAAAAAGAAACCCTTTTTGAAGATACAAGTTAGGGGGCTGGCAAGGTGACTCAACCGGGAAGAGTGCTTGCCATGAAGCCTGATGACCTGCCCTTAATCCCTGGGTCCCAAACAGTAGAAGGGGAGAACTTGACAACTGATTCCCAACACCCCCACACAAAATAAGTAAATGTAAAAAAAAAATAATTTTAATACAACTTGGAAGTGGCAGGATGACTCAATGAGCAAAAGTATTTGATGCCAAGTCTGACAACCCGAGTTTAATCCCTGGAACCCAGTAGAAGGAGAAAACCAATTCCCACAAGTTGCTCTTTGACCTTTATACATATACTGCCATATCATATACACAGAGCCCCAATAAACAAACAAATAATAAAATTAAAAGCATTAAAAAATTAAACAGAACATCCAAAATATTTTGCATAACCCAAATGAGAGCAGGAGAGGGCGGTGAATCCACCTTATTTTGAGCACAGGCATCTTCAGTTGTAACCACCATGATGCTCTGGGTAACCCTGGTCCACTTTCCCACAGTTTCCTAGAAAACTATAAACTCATCCTGGCGGTGGTGGCGCACGCCTTTAATCCCAGCACTCAGGAGGCAGAGACAGGCAGATCTTTGTGAGTTTGAGGCCAGCCTGGTCTACAAAGTGAGTTCTAGAACAGACTCCAAAGCAACAGAGAAACTGTCTCAAAAAACAGACAAAAATAAAACATGTACGCACTAAAGTGGTGTACACTGCTTTCATCCTGGGCCCTGCTCCCATGATACATCTGACTTTGCTATCACCTTCATATAAATCAGACATAGTCTAGCAAAATGAAGTCATCTCTTTCTAACCAATATGCCCACTTGGCTTTGACCCTGAGTATAAGGAGCCAAGGGTCTGGCCACTGCTTAGCGCCACCCTCCTATCACCGCTGCTTTGCAACAAAGGGGAAACAGAAATTAGAAACAGACAGCAGGAACAGGAGCAGTAAGAATGTAACTAAAGGTTGACATCTCAATAGTTAGATTAAATGAAAACAAACACAGCACATTAATTGTTGGGAACTAATGGAGTCCTGGCCTTCCTACTCACCTCCCGTTGGTGACCTTTCTTGCCCTTGTTGTTCTGGGTTTCTGAGAAACTTGCAAGATCCCTGCTCTCAGAGTTGTTTAGCAACCCTGTTTCCTGAGTACACATTGCCTTGGCCCTAACTCGAGGATCCAGCAATGAGGTCTCCATCCTGTTGGCCTACCTGTCTGGGTTAGGTATAAACCACCTTGGTGATGTGGTGTGGAAGAATTGTCTGTATTCTGTCAATCACTGATTGGCCAGGCAGGAAGTATAGGTGGGTCAACCAGACAGGAAGTAGAGATGGAGCAATGAGAACAGGAGAATGCTAGGAAGGACAAAGCCCATTCCTTCCAGTCCTGCCCAGACCACGGAAGGAGCAAATGTAACCTGCCCAGCTGAGAAAGGTACCGAGCCATGTGGCTAACATAGATAAGAACAATGGGTTAATATAAGCTATAAGAGCTAATAAGAACCCTGAGCTAATGGACCAATCCATTTTATAACTTATAGAGATCCCTATGTGATTTTCTCTGAGACTAAACGGCTGGGGGACTGGGCGGGACAGAAACCCCAACAAGCAGCCTGGCCCTTATGTTACAGTGATGTACAATAAAGGCTTCCGATTCTGCAACATCCAGAGTGTGTGTTTCATTAATCCTGACATCCTTCCCTTGGACTCGGCATCCAGGCTGCACTGGTGTGGCAATTAATCAAAGGAAAGATTGCAGGACATCTCCAAAACTGTATATTACCTGAGCATGATGGCATGCACCTGCAATCCTAGCACTCAGGACACTGAGGAAGGGTGATTGCAAGTTCTGGGCATGGGTAGTTATTGGTGGGAGGGTCACTAAGCAGGACTCTGTCCCTAAAGACCATTTATGCAGCTCAGGAGTTGCTGCCTGCTGCCTTCTAAGATCCTATGGCAGAATGTCCTGCCAGCTCTAGCGAGATAGCAAGCAACTCCCCGGGTCATACCTGGCCTAGCTCCGTAGTCAGTACCTTTTGTTGTCCTCTGTATTCCCTAATCTTGTCTGAGAATTTCCCATGGATACAAAGCCTATGCAAAACTTGGTTAGGGGAAACCCCGGAAAACCATGGTACCTCATGAATCACATACGCCCACGCCATGTTACCCGTGACAAGATCCACTCGGATCTCAAGATTCCATGGCCCGAGAAAGGTGTGTCCCATGCCATGAAATTAATCCACCAGCATGAACTGGCCAGGGTCTGCACCTTTCTTGCTTTTTTCCAGCTTGGTTGCCTCAGTGTTCTAAGTAAGAGGGCAAAGCTGCATCCTAGGGCCACCCCAAGAAGGAACAACTCAGCTAATGCGGTCATTTCTCACGTTCTAGCAAAACTGACAGAAGCTGACACAAGCAGGTAGCTAAGAGCTGGAGTCAGTACAGGAAGAGCACAGGGTGACGTGCTGAGCCTGTGCTGAGCCTGTGCTGAGCCTGTGCTGAGCCAAGAGGCCCTGAGACTACCTGCTGCTCTCAGGTGCGTAGAAGGCTCCTCAGAAACGGAGTATACTGTTTTGACCCTGAGGACACAGGGCTTGGTTTCCAGGTTTCTACTATTCCTCCAATGTTACCTTGATGAGGAAGAACTTGATGCCAAAGCTTGGGCCACCCCAGTTCAAGGATAGCAGTGCCACCTGGTGGAAAGGAGGAATCAAAGTTTGCAATCTGAGCCCTTGTACACTCTTTAACCATGGAAGGCAAAGTCCACTTTGGGGAGGACTGACCTCTCCTGAGAGCTATGAGTCAATATCTCCATACCCTGGTCCTCCCATGCTGCCTACGCCTGGCACTCAGGATTATTATTCTCCCTACATACTGAAGACCCACTGAGGGTCCTGGGACAAAGATGATCTCTGCCAGGATCCAGAAAGCCAAGAACCAAGGGAAATACCAGACATTATGTTTGTATCCTAGCCAGGAGCATCATGAATAAGACAGGCCCAGTCAGGAGCTTAGGTCTCCCACTAACTGGGGAAGCAGACAAAACATGGCCAATTCCATGCCCTGGACACTAGTCCTGCCTTAGTGGAGTAATACCTGCTATGTCTCCACCTGATATCTCCCATGCCCACGTTTCTCATTTTGTGAAAAGCCTGTCTCCAAGCCCATCCCACACTTAGGATAAGGAACTGAGCCCTGCCTTTCCAAGGAAGAACATAGTGTCAGTGTTGGGGAAGAGCAGGGGCAGGGACAACAGAATCCAAGGAGGTGTCATGAACATTCTCCCAGGACCAGGACCAGGATAGGCAATGGCATGGGTACAGCTCTCCCTGCTAAACAGGGATAGTTCAAGGTACCCCAACCCTGGCGACTACCTGGTATCTGAATTTTAGAAAGAGGTTTACAAATGGAAAATAAAACAACAAAACCAACACACAAACAAAACAAAAAAAACAGAAAAGAGAGAAACAAAAAGATTCTCTGGAAGGTCAACATTAAAACTGAGCTTCAACTATCCATGGTGGCACATGCCTTTAATTCCAGCACTCAGGAGACAGAGGCAGATAGATCTCTATGAGTTTAAGACCAGCCTGGTCTACATGGAGAGTCCTAGGCTAGCCAGAACTATGCAATGAGATCTGGCCTAAACAAACAAACAAATAGACAGGACTTCTTCCAGCCTGATTAACGAAAAAGAAGGTATGATGCAGATCTGGGGTGGGGGTAAGCAACAGGCCAAACATTCTTAGGAAATACAGCAGGGGGACCCAGAGCCACAGCCTCTGCCAGAAGGCCTGTAGGGAGAGGACAGGGGCATGGGTCCCAGGAGGACAGGCAGGAGTCTGAAGCAAGATTTAGGAGTCCAGAAGGAGGGGTGATACTATCAAGGGACCTTTCTTTATAGAAAGTAGCCATATCTGTCTGCTGGGTACCATAGGCATCAAACCCTAAACAGGAGGGGCTGGGACCTAGGTGACACCCAAGGACAATGATAGTAGGAACAAATATGGTGCATGGTGAAAAGCACTCTCCTTGATGCCCTACAGAGAGGCACCAGGACAAGGGACTCCTAGGCCTCCTCGTGCAAGTAAAGACCTATAAAGTGACAGAGCTGGCCTGCCAGTGGGGGTGCAAGGTTAAAGAGCATGAACTGCCTGCTGTAAGAAGAAAGTACTCCTGAGGGGAGATAGGAACAGACTGGAGGTTGGGCAGGGACTCCGGCAGTGTGGAGGCCAGGTGTGTAGCTTCCCCATCAAACACCTACTAGGCCTCCTCCTTGGAAGACACTGTTACAGCCAAACAGGTGACTACCACATGAAGGCTTTACACTCTGGCTCAAACTCATGGGATTATATATTCCAAAGACTGAAACCATATGCACCAACAACAAAATAAATCAACCAGAATGAAACTTGAACTTCATCCACTGGGTCCCTGACATGGTTTACCCTCAAAAGTAGAAAAGAGCTGTGCCCAGAGAGGCTTGCTGCATGCTTGGGGCATGGTCCCAACTCAGCTTGGGTTTCCTTGCCAGGGACTGACATAGTACCAGTGGGCACAGACACTTTCAGGCAGCAGCCTTACTACTGTGATGTCTCCTATGGACAATACAGGGCCCTATGACATGGATCACACTGTGTGACCATGGGTAGGGTGTCCCATCACCACTGCTGTTTCTACAGTCTGTTTCCCCGTCTCCCTTGAGCAGTACTTCTCTTCCTCTTACAGGAAGTGGTTCATTTCCTCCCTCAGTCCTGCAGCGTCACCTCCAGGCCAGCTCTATCACTATGCGGGCAGGACACAGCAGTGAGGGTTAACCGATCACTGCGGTGTAGCAAGGAGCTAGGGCTTCCTGGTCTAGGACAGGGATTGAAAGGGTGTGGGGGTTCTAGCTCCTGGCCACCCCTGGACCTGACTCTTTCCTGAGTGTACCCCAGAACCCCACAAGCGTGGCAGTGCTGCAACATGCTATCCCAGAAGCAGCACGTGGCATGCTACTGAAATACTGAATGGACATTACTGGTCCTCAAGCCCAGATCCTGAAAGTGCCATGTTACTATTCCAGCCGAGGACAGTCAGAGGTTTCTATGTGCCTGAACCCTGTAAGAGAACAAGACCAGGCCGGGTGGTGGTGGCGCACACCTTTAATCCCAGCACTTGGGAGGAAGAGGCAGGTGGATCTCTGTGATTTCGAGGCCAGCATGGTCTACAGAGTGAGTTCTAGAATAGCCAGGACTGTTTCACAGAGAAACCTTGTCTTGAAAAAAACAAAGAAAACAAGTCCAGTAGGCAGTCCCCAAGGTGGCTGCTCCCTTCCCCAACCCACTTTCCAGACCTCCTTCCAGCCTCTGTCCCGGGCAAGGCTCCCTGTCCTCTGGCCAGAACCCTGGTGTCGGGGGGGAAAATGCAGAGGCTGCACATTCAACTTCCCTGGGACCTCTGGCAGCCTCCCAGGGATCACAACCCTCTTGGGTGATCTTCTCCCACAATGACTCGACTCCTGAAAGCAGGGACCACTGCCTGGGCATGAGCCAGGTTGTCACTGTCCTGATGATGGTCCTCAGTAAGGAAGATGCCTTTTGGGCATCGGCCCAGCTGCCAACCCACTAATGAGTGGCATACCGTCCAAGTTCAGTAGACAGCTTCCCGTGGCACCAAACAGCCAGGCTGGGTGACAGCCATACTGATTAATGATGGCAATTTACAGTCACAGCACCTTCCCTTCCCTACGTGTCCTGAACCACTAGACTGTCTGCTGTGGTCAAAGCACCCAGACCTGTCAAACGACTCCCTCATGTCCCTCATCAGCCAAGAGCCCTCTATGCATAAGCAAACCAGGTGATGTGTTCCAGTCAGTCATTCTGCATCTCTCACCACCTATGGCCAAAATCCAGGAGACAGCATCAGCCTAACCATGTCCTCTCCTCATCCTGAGCCCAAGAGACAGCTACAAACCTCCCACCCTGTTCTTGTCCTAGCTTCACGGGCCCGATAGGCTATACAAACCCTATCGGCCATAGTCTGCCTCAAAGGCTACCCTGCCCTTCAGGAACCAGGACATAGGAAGGCAGCAAGCCCAGCTAGGACTTGTGTGGGTGTTCCTCCTTCCTTCTCTGAGGCTGCAGCTGCATAATGGGGACGCAGAGTACGATGAAGGGAAGCCTCAGGTTCCTGGGACACCTGCTACTGTCCCCAAGCCATGGCTCCGCACCTCTGGAATAAGCTCTATTTGTCGGTTATAGACTCTCAGGAATCTGCAAATGGTTCCAGCCACCACCTTTTGGCTCTCAGCTTATGAGAATGAGGTAAAAAAGCATGAGTGAGTGAAGAGACCTGCCTCATCCCCAGAGGCGCTGGGCTGAACCTGGAATAGAGAGGTTTGGGGGCCATGTGGAGCAGGAGACCCTGAGGAACTCAGGACAGTAAGGAGACCCCAACTGTCTAGGGCTCCTGCAGGGACCTTCCTTGCTCCACAGTGTCAGTTTCCCAGTCCAGGGGTGTAGCTGTCCTAGGAGCTCCCCAGCTTCCAAGAAGGCTAGAAGAGTCCGTATCTAATAGGTGAACTAGGCCATAGACCTCCTGCCTTCCTGCCACACATCCCACAGCACAAGTCAGAGTTTGAGCAAGTGCCGTTGGCAGACCCGGCCAGGACAGAATCAGAGTCTCGACAAGCCCCTTATCCCAGGGTCATAGCTGCTAAGTCCATCCCTGAGCAGTTACAAGCCTGATAACAGCCTCATGGAATCAGCTCTACAGAGAACCAGAGGTTGTATGCAGACCATTGATCCCACCTGGACAGGTGACACCCTCTCATGCCTGCTGTATTTGTAGACGTCAAGCCCCCTGAAGCTCTGGGATATCTACATTCTGGAGGACGAGGTTGTGGGTCATGACCATGGCAAAAAAAAACCAGCCCTCAATATACATGGAAGTCACTTCTCAAGTATGTAAGACAGACCTTGGCTCGCTGTGGGCCACACTCAAACCAATCATTTGTATTACCTCTCCAGTCTTGAGTGAGCCAGCCACAAAGGGTGGGCCAGACCAGCTGTGGTCAGCTGGGTAGGGTGCAAGGTATTGTCCCACGCCCTAAGCCCACCCCCATACCAAAGAAAAGAGTTGAGGCTATTTTCCTGGCAGGAACTCTCTTTGGCTGTGGTCTTATGTATACAGCAAGACCAGAGTTAGAAACAAGGGGCACAGTAGCCTTAGCAAGATGACCTGGGCACAGGCAGGACATGGACGATGACCTTTCCCAGGGCCCAGCCCAGAACTGAACTCCGTACCTTTGAGAACCTCCCAAAGCCTCTGTAGGACATGCTGCTTCAGGTTGAACCACACAATGCTAAAGTATCTTCAGGCCTCCACTGTGGAGTCTTGAAGGATGGAATATGACATTCTTACCATATTAGCTCCAGTGTGAGGTCTCTTCCCAGGGCAGCCAAGTCTAGGCCCCACAAGCTCTACCCTATGTTCCCCACCCTACTGCTTCCAGCAGGAACACTAAGCTCCTGTCCACCCTTACAGTCATAGCCCAGAACATGTCCAGCCTACTAAAACCCCCAAACAGGGCCAAAGACAACCACTAGCATAGCAGGCCCTGTCTCCAACCCACCTATGACCAACATAGCTCCAAAGGAGCCACTGAAGCTCCAGATACCTCAGGAGCCTCAAATATACGTGGACGGAGAAGCCGAACATTTGGCTGCTGTGGAAGAGTACAAGTGGGGTGTCCCACTAACCAACCTACTCAGCAGCAGCCCCTACATCGTGCCTATGGGAGACCCCTTATATCCTAAGTGTTCTCCAAAAGAGGGAGTTCACCCAATTCCACCCAACTGAGAGGGTAAAGTGCACCCACCAAGGGCCCAGCAGCCAGGATGAGGACCAGGATGCTAGAATGAGGCCCTGGGCATGGCACGCCCTTTAGGAGCAGGGAGCGGCTACCTGGCAGTCTTGTGCCTCTCAAGATCATAGAGGTAGCGGGGCAGCAGTGGCGCACGCCTTTAATCCCAGCACCTGGGGGGCAGAGGCCAGCCTGGTCTACAGAGCTAATTCCAGGACAGCCAGGACTGTTACACAGAGAAACAAACCCTATCTCAAAAGACCAAAAAAAAAAAAAAAAAAAAAAAAAAGGCCAGACAGGTGACTTGGAGAACATGTGTACACTTCAGAGAGGTGGTAGGAACAGGTGAGGCAGCTTTTACCCTCTCAGGGAGTTAAGATTGCCAGGCTCTAGACACTGATGGGACAGAGGCCTGAGGCCACATAGAAAACACTCGGGCCCTATTTCCAGAGTCCCCCATCATCGGTCAGAGGGATGCAGGACACTGGGGCAGGGCAGGTCTTATACTCTGCAATTCTTGGGGCTATATTTCATGGAACCCAGAATGCAGGAAATGTGTTTCCTGCTGAAGACAAGGAATACCATACCCTTTTACTCTTAAGCCCCCCTCCTCCCATTACTTAAAGGACAATAGGTCACTTTTCATATCACCTGACTATTCTTGTGTTGCCTAATGCTTTCTGCAGGAAACACAGACAGCTGGGGCAGGCAGAAGGAAAGGGCTGCACAGTCCAGGGGCCCCAGGCTGGCCACCGCAGCCTCTTCTCAGAAACAAGAACAAGGCAGATGATGAGGCCCAGGTTCCCAGTATCTTCTGTGAGGCCACAGGCACTATACCTCCTACTCCCAGCCAGAGACAAGTCAAGACCATCAAATAATTTACTGTGATTCAACCTGTGCCCCATAGGCACCCGGAGGGAACTGAAAGGGGTTGAGGGCTGGGGTGCCAGTGGCAATAGGGACAGTTCATGGCAGTCAGTTCAAATTGTCCATGCGAAGGTCTTGGTCATCTCTGTCCACCATCCCTGGACTGGACTGGCTCCAGCATCGCTTCCTTCCTTCCTTCCCTCCTCTTTCCTTCCTTCCGTCTGCACCTCCTCCCTGTATCCGGCACCTCCACGTCCTGAGCCTGTGCCGAGATAGGCACAAAGGACACCACTGACCGCAGGCAGGGGGATTGGCAGGATGGGGGGGAGCAGGGACATCAGAGTGGATATGAAGTTCATCTGGCTAGCTGGGGCCACTGCCCCAGACGTCTGCTGGTCCCTGCCTCACCTGGTGTCAGGACAGCACACACTTGCAGCTCATGCAGCCGGGGCCACTCTCATCGGGAGGGTTCAGCTTCCGCAGTTTATGCTGCCGGATCTCACGTACTAGCGTATAGAAGGCATCCTCCACACCCTGGGAACAGAGGGGCTGGATTAGAAGGGACTCTGAGAACGAAATGGGTGCTGTCTGGGTAAGAAACTCCCTGCCTGGATCAGGGAACACCCCGACCCTGGAAAACAACCCTTCCTCACTGCAAAACCAAGACAAATAGGGAGCTGGGCTCTGCCCATCTAACAGGCACAGGGCACGCTCCTTAAGCAGACTCACTCCAGAATATCCTTGAGAAGTCAGAGCCATTCAACTGAGGACTCTCCCAAGTCCCCAGTATGGCTCAGGTATGAACACCCTGACCACACTTAAGGGCTCAAAACTAGCAGGTACCCAGAGGACACTATGGGGACAGGAAGGACTAGGCCCCTGGGTCACCGCTCCGGCCTGGCTCAGGGCAGCTCTCTCCATGGACCCCCTCTTGCCCTGGTGCTGTGTCATCTCAGAACTGCAGGGCATAAGCCCAGACCTTGGCCCTTGCCTCCCTCACAGCCCTGCCATCTGGGAGACTTACAGCATGGGGGCCGCTGGGTCACATGGGTCCCGGGGGGGTCCCAGAGGGTCCCGGAGCTGGAGCCAGAGCGGCTGCCCTGTGTTGAGGGAGAGGGCGATGAGCTCCGCTCCCTGGCCGGGGTAGGGTGGGGTAAATCCCTGACTAGCTGCAGAGAGTGAGGAGCAAGCTCACCTGCCGGGTCTTAGCTGATGTCTCAATGTAGGGGATGCCGTAGCTGCGGGCAAGGTCCTGGGCCTGCCGAGACTCGACAGTACGAGCGGCCAGGTCACACTTGTTCCCCACAAGCACCATTGGCACATCGTCTGAGTCCTTCACCCGTTTGATCTGCTCCCTGGAAGGGGATGAGGAGTGTGTGAGCCAGCTAGCAGGCTCCAGGCATGGCTGTATCCAGGACATTCAGGAGAAGACATAAAGCCTCAGTGTGCACACAGAACCTTCCTCATCTGTGCCATGGGCTCATGGGCTAGCCATAGGTGGCTTACCTGTACTGATGGATGTCTTCAAAGGACTTGGTGTTGTTGATGGCAAACACACAGAGGAAGCCCTCCCCTGTGCGCATATACTGGTCCCGCATGGCACTATACTCCTCTTGACCTGCTGTGTCTAAGATGTCCAGCAGACACGTCTCCCCATCAATGACCACCTGCTTCCGATAGGAGTCCTGCAGAAGAACAGAGCTTAGGGGCTCCACCTCTCCTCAGACAAGTCCACAGACCTGGCCCACCCTTGCACATCTCATGCCCTGACGGATCAGGTGGGAGCCAGACCTATACCACCTGCAAGCCTTGGCTGTGTGGGCCTGTCCTGACTCTTACCCATGACCACTGCCAGAGCCTAGGCAGGTAGCTAGAGCTCACCTCTATGGTGGGGTCATACTCGTCCACAAAATGGTTCTGGATCAGCTGGATGGTCAGGGCACTCTTTCCCACGCCTCCAGCGCCCACCACCACAAGCTTGTATTCTGTCATCGCTTCTATAGAGGCTGCCACTCCAGGAGCTCCTGCCCCACCTGCCAATGAGAACCATACTTAGCCAGGCCCGGGCCACTTGAGACTGCTAATAGGTGCCTGACCCAAAGGCCCTCTCCAGCATTGAGCAGACAGGCCAGCCACAACAGTGGCTCAGTCACTCACCTGTGGCACCTCCAGCTGGGACAGGGAGGTCCCCCACCTCCTCCAGCAGCACTTAATGGCTGTGTGAGGAAGCAGGGAGAGGCCCCCAAGGCAGGGCTGACAGCTGAGTGCTTCTCCCAACCACGCACCCAAATTAGAAGTCGCTAGGTAGGCAGAAAGCCTCAACTGGAGGCGCCTGAGGGCTGAGGCCACCCCCCCAAAAAACAGGTCCTGCCACGGCGGCCTCAGCGTGCCCAGGCAGGCCAGTGCCAGCCTACAACCGGCTCCGGCCCGCCGGCATGTGGGTGCAACCGACAAGTATTTACTGAGCGCCTACTGCATGCCAGGCGCGGTCCTGGCAGCGGGGGAAGGGAAGGGACCCTGCCCTCCGCGGAGACAGACCTTCCACAAGGGGCCAGGGAGCCTTCAGCAAGCAGGGGGGGGAAAGCGGCTGAGGGTGTGGGAAGCAGGTGACTGCAGGAAAGACTCACAAGGGGCGCGAAGGGTAGCTGGGGAGCAGAAGGCCCTGACTGGGGCCAGGCGCGGGTGTCCTTGTAGCCCCGAGGCCGGAGCGTGATGGCCGCGGGGCACAGAGTCTCCGGAGGCCCGGGCGGCGCCTGGCCGGGAGGACGGCCACAGGCGGGGCGGGCCGGGCCGGGCCGCAGAGGCGGGCAGCCGGGCGCTAGGCACGCTGCCGGGCTACGAGGAGCGAGGAAGCACCGATCACCTGCGCCCCGCGCCCCACCCCGCGCCCGAACTCACCGCTTGCTGGAGCGACTGCCCCCGGAGCCGGGGCCGGGGCCGGGGCAGGGCGGGGGCGCGGACCGGCGCCGGCTGGGCCCGCGCATGGGCTCCGTCCGCGGCGGGTGCGGCTCGGGCTGCGGGCGCCGGGCGCGGACGGCGGGGACTCGGCCGGGCCCGCGCTCGCCCCGCCCCGCTCCGCCCCGCGCCCGTCCGTCAACTCTAGACGACCGGTGATTGGTAGAGCTCCGCCTTACCGCGACCTGTCGTGGTTGGTTCAGCAACCCATCCGTCAGGAGCCGCAGCTAGGCGGGGCTTCCTGGAGAGGCAGTGTAGCAACCTGGGTGCTGCACTCAAGGAGCGACGCCTAGTTCCGAGGTGCGGAAGAGAGTGAGGGAGCCCGTGCTTAAAAGCCCGAGATTCCTCCGGGGAGAAACTGCCGTACGCTCGGGTTGGGTCGCAGGGCCTGTCACAGAGCTCCCACCCGGCACCCTCACCAGAGGCCCAAAGGCCCAGGGAACGGAAAAGTCATTTCGGTGGGCACCTAGTGTCCGGGACAGTCAGCACCGCGGACGCCGGATACCAGAGGAAGGCAGAGTCCGCCGGAACCCCGAGCTGCCTGTTCCCGTAGGCCGAGGTGGGGCGAAGGCCCCATCCCTGGGCAGCGTCGGCTCATTACACTGCGCTCCTTGTGCTTTGGAGAAGACCCCCCCCCCCAATAAAACTCGAGGTCCCAACCCTGCAGCAGCTCATACTTGCTCCCATTTGAAGAAAAACCCTGAAAGTCAGAAAAGTTGGTATTAGGGCGAAATGAAGTGTTCCACCCACTCAAGTAAGTAGGGTACATCTGTGTCAGACGCAATGTTTCCAACACTCTGAAATGCCAAAGAAACGAGTAAGCACGTCCTCCTCTGAAAACCGATGGATGCAGGCTTGGGGGCGCGCGTTCACGTGTCGTCCGGAGCGCGAGCTCGGCTCGGCCGATGCGGCCAACAGGCAGATAGCCCGCTCGGAGCCTGCCAGAGCCCCTCACCGCCCCCATGGCGGCTCTGCGTGTCTTCACTGCGTTCAGCAGTCCGGCTTGCCTCCCTTACTCTGGAGAGCCCTCCCACCGGATCTGCCGCGTGTCCCGGCAACCGTTGCTAGGGGGCGGGGCTCATCTTGCCGCGGCCCCGGATGCCCGCGGCTTACGAATATTTGGATATTCAAATGAGACCCCGCCCCCGTTGCCATGGCGCCAGGGCCGCAACCCCTCCGCGGTGGAAAAAATAAAGCCCTCACTTAAGAGAGCGACCGCCGCGGTGGAGGGGCCCAGGGATGCGCCCAGGACTTGGGCACCCTGGCCCACCCCTCAGGTGAGAGCTAGGTACCGCTTCTCCATGTCCTTTGTGCTAGGGGACACCTGGGCCGAAGGGTGGGGACTACATCTTGTGGGGCAGACACACTGGACTGAGTAAGCAATAAGTCATGAAGTGCGGTGGAAGGAGACAACTCTTACTTCTAAGTAAAGACAGTAAAAAGTGAAGAAGTTTGGGGTCGGTCAAACCTGGATGGAGGTGTAGAGAGGCACCTGAAAAAACTCCATAGGTATGGAAAGGAGTTCAGGAGAGGTGGGCCTACAGAAGATTCTGAACCACACACCCAGCATCCCCTTTAGGCGTGGAAGAAGCAGCAGGATTTGGATGAGAACCGTGCCTTAGTTTGCACTAGGTGACCCAGAGGGACCCTGGACTGTCTTCCTCATTGTCTGAGCCTCATCCACCACTAAAGTGGTCACAGGAGGTTCAAGACCAAGCCCCCAGCTAACAGCACTCCATTCTTCTACCTGTTTGCTTCTGAGCTGACTTTGGCCAGCTTAACCAGGTGCTACAGAGCACAGTGACATAGCCAGGAAGCTAATCTAACTCTCTCTTACAGGTATTACATGTAGACACATGTGGCCCTCTTGCCCGGATGTTTGAACTACAACAGGAGCCAGGAACCTGCAGGTGGGGCCTCAGCCAGAGAAGTGGGTGGTTGGAGGGAATGTCTGCTATCTTGGTCCTGCCTTGACTCAAGAAACCAGTACTGAAGAAGGATCCACAGCCAGATCTGGGGCAGCCCAGGGAACTGTCAGTAACCGCTGGCTGCTGGTCCATATAGGCATCTTTCCCAGTATCCCTAGTCTTACAACCTTAAAACAATATTCTTTACCGTGTGTGTGTGTGTGTGTGTGTGTGTGTGTGTGTGTGTGTGTGTACCACAGAGGCCAGAAGAGGGCATCTGATCCCTTGGTTACAGGCGTTTGTGAACCACCCACTACGGATGCTAGGAATCAAACACAGGTCCTCTGTACGAGCAGTCAAATGCTCTTAACCACTGAGCTATCTTTCTAGCCCCAACTCATAGCCTTTGTGAAGCCCAAGATGGCAAAGACTGGAGCCAGTACTCATTGCATGGACACTGTGGGAAACAAATACAGAACCAAAGAAAGGAATAGAGAAATCACTCAGACAGTAAATTGCTTGCTTTGTAAGCATGAAGACTTGAGTTTGATCCTCAGAATTCACATATAAAACGCCAGGCATGGTAAAGTGATCTTATAATTCCAGCACTGGGGAGACAAAGACAGGCAGGTGCCTGGAATTTGCTGGCAAGTCAGCTTAGCCTATTTGGTGAGCCACATGCCAGTGAGAGACTTTCTCTCAAAAAAAAAAGGGGGGGCTGGAGAGATGGCTCAGTGGTTAAGAGCATTGCCTGCTCTTCCAAAGGTCCTGAGTTCAATTCCCAGCAACCACATGGTGGCTCACAACCATCTGTAATGAGGTATGGTGCCCCCTTCTGGCCTTCAAGCATACACACAGACAGAATATTGTATACATAATAAATAAATAAATTAAAAAAAAAAAGCCAGACGGTGGTGGCGCACACCTTTAATCCCAGCACTCAGGAGGCAGAGGCAGGCGGATCTCTGTGAGTTCGAGGCCAGCCTGGTCTACAAGAGCTAGTTCCAGGACAGGCTCTAAAGCTGCAGAGAAACCCTGTCTCAAAAAACTAGAAAAAAAAAAAGGAGGGTGGCACCTGAGGAATGGCACCCAAGGTGTCCTCTGGCCTTCACATGCATGCACACATATGTTCACACACATTTACACATACAAATTATAAAACAGTTAAATACATCTCCCCCCCCCAACATATAGAAGGAAAGGGAGAGAAGTTATTAGCACAAGCAGGAAGTTTCAGCTGAAAGTAAGGGAGCAGAAATGTGCTGTCCAGTTATCTAGACTGCTAAAGTGGCACAGGCCAGGCCACGTCAGGCTGGGTTGCGGGGCTATGTGAGAGTTGACCTAATGGCTTTGTGGGCCATTGATGTGAACTAGAGCCTTGTAAACGAGGAGATTTGGCTCTCTGGCTCTCCTAACAGGTTGGATGTGGATGGACCCAGCCTGGGATGGATCCCAGGGACCTCGGCCAGGCACAGCTAGTATCCGGGTACGGGAGCTGAGCTGGCAGGGCCTAACCAACCCCTGCCCACAAAACAAGAGACGGGGCAGCCATGGGGATATCCACAGGGAGCGGCGGGTGGAAGAGCACCTTTCCCCTGCTCGGCTGGTAAGTGATTGGGGCCTAAGGCTCCACCGTGGGTCTGCATGAGATGGCATCCTGGCACCCCTTCTGCTGGTATCCAGCTTTCCCTCTGCTAGGTATCTCTTACCTTTCCACCAGTAGGGTCCCTGCCAGCAGCCCAAGTGACACAAGCATCCCCAGGCATTGAGATCACAGATGGCACTGTTGGGCCAGGATTCCGTAACTATTGGCTGAGGCCTGTGCTCAAGCAGACAAGAAGCCTCTTATTCAAGAGCTAATGTTGCAACAGGGAGAACTAGGAAGTGGCATATTGGGATGCTGAAAGGGCAGCTGGTCATGGCGCATGACTCCCCTCCCAAGGCTAGAGTTCCTCAGTCTCCTCTCAGCCTGCCTGAGGTAGGATCTGTCCTTGGTATGCTGGCTATATTGGCATCAGGTAAAGACTATTCTCCACATCCAGTGTGAGAGCTTATGAGTGTACCGCATCCCTGAGTTTTGCAGAGTCCATCTGGACAACCCTGAAGCTCCCAGGATTTAGAGTTTGCTATCCACTCGTGGCTGACCACTATGAAAGAGAGAATCATGGTAGTTGGTATCACCAGGGACCTCCTTAGAATAACTGTTTAGCCTGTTAGGCCAGAGCCTGCATGTGTTCTTGCAAGGTGTCTCTTGATGCCGTAGCAGGTGTGGCCCACAATCCTGAGAGATCATGCTTATATTTCACATACAAAAAGGTCTTGCCCATCTACAAGGACAGATAGACCAGTAGGGCCCCACCCCTTGACTTCCAGCTTGAGTGTTTTTGTGTGTTCTCTGGTCCAGGTATGCTGTGGCTGGGTGCTGCTTACCAGGGTTCTGGGCTCCAACTGCATTGTTGAATCTGTATGAAGGTCTCACCTGGAGACTGGCACCTCAAGGGCAGGCCCTTCCCTGATAGTCAATTACAACCTCTGCTCGTGTCATGCCCACCAGCCAAACTGTTATTGCAAGCCCAACCTGGATGAGGCAGGGGAACATTTGCCACCTGCTCCAGTAGGCACCTTTACAGAGTCCTCAGCCAAAAGCATGGAGAAAACTGGAAGTGACACCTGATGATTTCTGCAGCAGGCCCTGGCCCAGGTAGATGACCTCCAACTGGTGAGGGTGCTGGAGATGTGTGTGGACACCCGTAAGAACAGCCTGGGGAACTTCGGTGAGAGCCGCCAGTCACATGCCCCTGTGACTGTCACAACTAGACCTTTCCATGAGCCAACTGTATTTTCTGGTTGTACATGAAAGCTAGCCAACACCCTGGACAGGATGTCCCTTTCCTTAAGAATGGACCATAGAAATAAGACATATACTCGACTTAGAAGTTTTAGCGCAGGGTATGTATTCCGAAAGGACTTTCCAAGGACCACACCCAAACACCAATACCAATATGGACAAATAGCAAAGGTACTATGCTCCCATGCAAGGTGCTCCCAGAACTTATCTGGAATGGATTTGGATTATGGACGCATTGCACAAATGTTATATTAATCCCTTATGTATCTTCCTCCAGAATCCCCTCTGCAATTGCTACAGCAGAAATCTTTCCATTCTCTCTCTTTCATGCTTATGCACACTCACGCACACGCACGCACACACACACACACACACACACATTACCTCTGAGACACTTGTTTTTTAAATCTGAGCAACCATTCTTCTTGTTCACTAATGCTTCAGTGCCTGCTACTTCCTAGGGAGACCATTATCTTAAATACTCTCAGTGTAATGATCCAAGTCAGAAAAGAACACCGATAGAGCACTCTTATCTATGCCACAGACCTTGTTCAAATTTCACCAACCATCCCAACAGGAAGGATTCTTGCTGTGCAGGATAGTTGTGCATTTTCTTTGCTTTTCTCTGATTACCAGTGAAGTTAAACACCTCCAATCCCGGTTAGCTTGTTTTTCAATTTTGCAATTTAAGTGTTTGACAGCTCAGTGCAGTATCTCTGTGCACCTGTGAGATCAGGGAGCACCAGCTCTTTGTTGGGGCCTTCTAGGACATCCTAGACACCTCTTTACATCATTCAGGGATTCTGTGTCTAGGGCCAGAGTCTCACCCTAAGAAGCTTTGGGAATGGGGGCCTGGAGCTTTAGGCTGTGCAGGACACTGGCAGGGCATTCCTGAGACTTGTTACGTAATGTTGCATGTTGAAAGACCTCCAAAGGGGTACTTCAGGTCCTGGGATCAATGAGGGGATGTGCTCAGGGCTCACCTTATCCATGCCAACTTTGCTACCCTTCTTCGAGTCAGGTCCTTGCCAGTGTGTTCACCTTTCTACACCTGTTTTACCTGTGCTAGGCTGCACCCGGGTGGAAGGACAGGCAACCCCTACATGGCAAGGGGAGAGAAGGCTCAGAACATCTGGGCCAGTTCCTGCACAGGCCCCAGAGAATGGGTCCCTCTATGAGCTAGAAAAGGCCATGTGCCTGTGAACAATCCCTCTTGGGGGTGTGGGGAACACTGCAAAGAGGTGGGCAGGATTGTTGGGGCTAGGCCAACCTCTCCTTCCTGTGGCCCACAGGAGTGCACCTCCCTAACCTGATCCAACTGAAGCTGAACCACAGCTGCCTGGGCTCCCTCAGGTGAGAGCCTGGTCTAGGGCAAGCAGGGGCTGGGCCTGGAACTCAGCTGCTGCAGGCTGCCCCTACTGTCAAGATTCTGCTCCACCCTGTCGACCCTTGGAGGGTGAAGGCTGCCATCAAATGGTTTTAGAGACATTTCTTCAGGTGTGGGCTCCGTGGAAGGGAGGGAGGGAGGACTCCAGGGTAGAATCCTTTCTGGGTGGGTCCCACGTGTCCCGCCTTCAAAGTATCTTAGGGTCTCTGGCTCCTATTTTGACACCCTGCAGTGAGGCATGTCCCTCTTCTCATCCTCAGGGGGAAGCACCTACCAAATAAGAGTGATACAAAAAAGCCAAAGCCAGGGTTCTAGTCAAGGTGGTCATAACCAGGTGCTGTGGCTGATAAGCCAAGTGTATGCTTCAACCTTCAGCAAAGTGAGGGGTTTCTGGCAGATAGCCCAAACCAGTCTATACTTGGAGGCTCCGGAGCTCCCTTACCTCATATTGCAACCCAGGCATCAACTACACCCTAAGGGCCAGGAGCTGAAGGAAGTGGCTAGTGCCCCCAGGAAGAAGAGAAGGTAGGAGCTGCCTCCAAGCTAACCCTCCACTAGAAACCAGACCCAGCAGAACATGTATCCCCTAGTCAGGCTGAAGTGTCGAGAAAGCTTGGTGTTCTCAGAGTTCTTAGGAACTAGCTTAAAAGATGGCATTCAAAATGCAAGGCCACCTTGTGGTTCTGTCCCACTGGACTAGAAAGAACAAAGGTAGGGGCTGGAGAGATGGTTCAGCAGTTAAAAGCATTGCCTGCTTTTCCAAAGGTCCTGAGTTCAATTCCCAACAACCACATGGTGGCTCACAATCATAAGCAATGATGTCTGGTGCCCTCCACCAGACAGAATATTGTATACATAATAAATTTTAAAATTTTTTAAAAAAAGAACAAAGGTAAGAGAATAGCAGACTGTATCTGGTAGTTTGAACAAAGGTGCTTGTGAAGATGCTGCTGCCTCAAACCTAGAAGTGTAAGGCAGAGAAATTATAGTTAAAATTTTTAGAAAGAAGCTAGGGATGTAGTTTAGTTAGTAGAGCAAAGTCCTGGATTCAATTCACCGTAACACACACACACTGTCTCCTTCTCTATTTCTCTTAAGTTTTTAACTATCTGAATTGGACTCCAAGTGTAGCATCCAGCTGTTCCCAGTTGATTTCCTTACATTGCTGGTTAACAAATAAAGCACTAAACAGAATTCAGCACAGCAATGAAGATGCATGCACAAATGCAGGCAAAGACAAGAGAGCTGATGCTTCAGCAGCAGCCATGGAGGAGCAGATGTCAAGGAGTCACCTGGTCCTGAAGTCCAACAGCCCTTTCTAGGGATGACATGGGACATAAGTTCCCAGCTGTGCACCTGGAGTCACGTGATGTTCTAGCAGATGGCTCTTCCCCCAGATTAACAGAGAAGTTTTCTAGGTCTGAGTAAACAAATTTTCTCAAAGAACAATAAAGGTATGTTTTTAAAAGGCAACTAAAATAAAATAAAGGATGCTGGGAATGGCGACACATATCTTTAATCCAGCACTCAGGAAGCTAAGGTAGTTTGATATATGTAAATTCAAGGCCAGCATGGTCTACAAAGTGAATTCCAAGCCAGCCAGGGCTACACAGTGAAACCCTGCAAACAAACAACAAAGAAACAAATAAATGATGGAAAATATGACCGAGAAGCAAAGATACTATAAAACTAAGAAATAATGGGACTGGGTATAGTGGTCCAGGCCTGTGACCTCACTCTAAGTCATCCTCAGCTCCGTAGATAGTGAGTTCAAGGCCAATCTGGAATACATGAGAGTCTGTCTCAAAACAATGAAAACCTTAGGAAACAAAAAATAATCCCAGAGGTGGTGGTACATGCCTTTTAGTCCCAGCACTAGGGAGGCAGAGACAAGCAGATCTCTCTGAGTACCAGTCTGGTCTACAGAGTGAGGTCAAGGACAGGCTCCAAAGCTACATAGAAAAACCCTGTCTTGAAATACAAAAAGAAAAAAAAAGAACATAAAATAGTACTTAAAACAAAATAATTCTACAGGAAATCACAAATGTTTTGAAAAGACCCTTAGCAGTTTGATTACAGCAATGAAAAACAGTGAAATTTTGAGTTTTCAGTTATCTAATCCTGCAGCTAGGCTAGTTGGTGTTTACCACCCTGTAGTGATTAAAAATGAACAAACATTTGTAATAGGAAACTGAATAACAGCATCCTATAAACTGCTCTTGTAACATAGATGGCTGCAAAGATGAGCATTAAATATTAAAGTCACAGGCAGTGCTGTAAGAGATGGGAAATAATTTCAATGTAGTTTGTCATTTCACCCAAAGCTGAGCTAATTTAGCCCCTGAAAATAACCACCACCATGCACACAAATGTTCTGAATACATGGGCTGGAACTGCCACCAAATGAATGGCTTCATGCTAGCAGGGCTGGGACAAGCATCTTTTACTCAGTGCCACTTACATGTTCTGATACTCCACAGATAACTGGGTACTGTTAAAAATTATTTGGATGCGTCTGTTTCATACACTCCATTGCTCATCATTCTGTCCTTGCTAGAGATGCTGGATTTCGATTCCTGTACCATGTGCTAATTTATTCTCTTTTCTTGTTGATTAGCAGGAATTATCTGGTGCATTTTCAACTTTGCAGTATGTCCTTTCAGCCTAGAGATGGCCACCTGTGCAGAGCCCTTTGTTTAGGAACTCTGATCATTAGCTGGTCTCTTACCTCAGTGCCATCTTACCTGTATAACTTGAGTCAGAGCTAGCTCTCCTCTGCTGCCCTTACTCCAGGCTGACCCTGACTGTCCTGAACACTTCCTTATCCTTGCGCTTCAATCTTATAACCTGGTCATGCCAGTGGGCTTCGGACACTCGTGCATGCAAATCTTTTGTGGTTTTAAACCTGGAATTTATAAAGATTTATGTACTAGTTTGGGCATACTTGTTAAGTTAAATACGTCCATGCATATGGCCTCTTTCCATTAGTATGTTTTGTGTATTTAAATGGAGTTTTCAAGTTTGCTCTCTGTAGTGTGCCAGTGAGCATGCTCACAAAAGACTACATCAGCTTGTTTCATATCAGCCTAAACTAGAGAAATTATTCCATACTACTCTAGAGCAAAGCCCAGGGACACACCAGTGAGAAGACATCACCATCCCCAGCTTGCTGTGGTGACAAGAAGTCCTGGGGTGGGTTAGCTCAGTAGTCAGACTCACAGCAAAGGCCCGGATCGTATAGGTGAGATAAGACCCTTTGTCACTTTGCCTGTGCTGTCACGGGGCAGTTACTACAGCCTTCAGTAGAGGTGGCTAGAGAGTATAACCATTTTCCTGGGGCCACTTCGTAGGAACATAAACATAGGAACACAAATGGGATTCAGCAGTACATTTGCCTAGGTTGGGCTGGATGCAGGTAGGGCAGGATGTTCCTTCCCAGGCTAGTGGGGAAATCTGCCCAGTTTGATTACTGTCTGTATGTACTGATCATTCTTGTCTTGTAGAGGTATCATCAACCTCCAAGTTCATCTTCCCATGGTACCCTTCTAGTATGTCCATTTTTTCCCCATTTCACTTATAGGGTCTACTCTGCTCCAACATGACCTCATCCCAACTAACTAGAGCCACAGTGACCTTGTTTCCAAATACAGCCATGCTCTGAGGTTCCAGAGGCCAAGGCTTCAAATGTGACCTGGGGGGCACCTTCATCTACAGCAGGGGCTTTTTACCCAAAACAGTATAGGTGAAATCCCCAGAACCCTTTTCCACACGGCTGGTAAGAACTGTATCTGTCACAGTCTCTTCTTCCCTGGTTATTATCTAGGAGATGGGAATTACAGTTATGGTGGACCAACCAGCTCCCCACTAATCCCCTGCCCCAGGACCAGGTGATACTAGACTCCTATATACTGCACAGTGACTATGGTTGTAAATGACAACTTGTTTTGGTTTTTCATTGCTTTTTTTCTTTTTGGGTAATTATTGAAAATATAAAGAAATATTATACTGCCAGGTGAGGTGGTTCACAGCTGTAATCACGGCACTTAGGAAGCTGAGGAAGATATATTGCCATGAGTTTGTGGTCAGACCAGGCTCCAGAGTGAATTCTGGCCCAGTCTGGTCTGCAGAATAACATCCTATCTCAAAAAAAAATTGAAAGGAAGGATGGGAGAGAGGGAGGGAAGGAACACATAGCAAAGCTTTTCGTTGGCAGAAACTGGACTGAAGATACTATTCAGTAAATAGAGTACTTCGCTAATGTGGACAAAGCTCTGGTTAGATCCCCAGCACTATACAAACCAAGCATTGTGGTGCATGTCGGTAGCCCCAGCATGTGAGAGCTACATACACATCATCCTCAGCTATATACATTGAATTTGAGGTCAGCCTGGGATACATAAGACTCTTCCTGGCTCGTGGTTTACCGGCAAGGTTCCGGTGCATCTGTGGCATCTGATTGACTCCGCCTGCTCTCTCCTCCTCTATCTGCTTGGAACTCCCACCTTGCCCTATTCTGCACTGCAATAGACCTAAAACAACTTCTTTGTTAACCGATGGTATTCGCAGCATGCAGAGGGAAATCCCACATCACCTCCCCTTTTCTGTCTAAATAAAAAGGAAGGTTTTAACTTTAACATAACAAGATTACATACAACAAAACAATTACCAAACAAGAATTATAGTTACAATATTTGTATCTACTTTATCTTTCATCATAACTAAGAAAAACTATTACTATCTATGCTTCAACTCCAGAAGGATATATTACCTAAGTAAACAGGAAGTACATTATAAACAACTTCTAAAACTCTAGAATTGACAGAGACATCTCACTGCGTGGACAGTCACCCAAAGTTCTTCTGTACCGTTGGAGCACCCATCTTTGGTCTACAGGCCCATCGTATCTAGCAGACTTTTCCATGAAGCAGGAAATTTGAAAGACAGTTCTGGCTGGAGTGGCAGTTTGTCAGTCACTTACTTCTGTGTCCTGCAGAATATCTAGCAGACTTTTTCATGAAGCAGGAACTCCGAAGGATCATCTCACCTTTAAGCAAGTTCATCAGTCATTTTTCTGTGGGTCCTGCATGTCCAGTTCATACAGCATAACATCAAGCAGTCCAGGCAAGAGCAGTTTCTTGCCCAAATGGCTACCAAACTCAATGAGGAGCCTCTTCAATGCCCATCATCCTTTTGAAGTAGATTGGTGCTGTCAGGAGCAGATGTGTCTAATTGTCATGAAAAGTCCCAAGTTCTTAAATGCCATATTCTGTAGGTCTTTGAAAGGTTTGAAGATTATCTATCTAATTGAAACATCTCTCTATATATCTAGAAAAACCTAACTAACATGACTACAAGCTTAACTATTATAGATGATTATCTATTAACCTATATTTCTTAATTATACATTACATTTTTATTTTTTTTAATTTATTTATTTATTAAGGATTTCTGCCTCCTCCCTGCCACCGCCTCCCATTTCCCTCCCCCTCCCCCGATCAAGTCCCTCTCCCTCATCAGCTCAAAGAGCAAACAGGGTTTCCTGACCTGTGGGAAGTCTAAGGACCGCCCACCTCCATCCAGGTTTAGTTAGGTGAGCATCCAAACTGCCTAGGCTCCCCCAAAGCCAGTACGTGCAGTAGGATAAAAAACCCATTGCCATTGTTCTTGAGTTCTCAGTAGTCCTCATTGTCTGCTATGTTCAGCAAGTCCGGTTTTATCCCATGCTTTTTCAGACCTAGGCCAGCTGGCCTTGGTGAATTCCTGATAGAACATCCCCATTGTCTCAGTGTGTGGGTGTACCCCTCGCAGTCCTGAGTTCCTTGCTCGTGCTCCCTCTCCTTCTGCTCATGATTTGGACCTTGAGATTTCTGTCCGGTGCTCCAATGTGGGTCTCTGTCTCTGTCTCCTTTCATCGCCTGATGATGGTTAATATTCAGGAGGATGCCTATATGTTTGTCTTTGGATTCACCTTCTTATTTAGCTTCTCTAGGATCGCGAATTATAAGCTCAATGTCCTTTATTTATGGCTAGAAATCAAATATGAGTGAGTACATCCCATGTTCCTCTTTTTGGGTCTGGCTTACCTCACTCAGGATAGTGTTTTCTATTTCCATCCATTTGTATGCAAAATTCAAGAAGTCCTTGTTTTTTACTGCTGAGTATTACTCCAATATGTATATATTCCATACTTTCTTCATCCATTCTTCCATTGAAGGGCATCTAGGTTGTTTCCAGGTTCTGACTATTACAAACACTGCTGCTATGAACATAGTTGAGCATATACTTTTGTTGTATGATAGGGCATCTCTTGGGTATATTCCCAAGAGTGGTATTGCTGGGTCCAGGGGTAGGTTGATCCCGAATTTCCTGAGAAACCGCCACACTGCTTTCCAGAGTGGTTGCACAAGTTTGCATTCCCACCAGCAATGGATGAGTGTACCCCTTTCTCCACAACCTCTCCAGCAAAGACTATCCTTGGTGTTTTTTATTTTAGCCATTCTGACAGGTGTAAGATGGTATCTTAAAGTTGTCTTGATTTGCATTTCCCTGATCGCTAAGGAAGTTGAGCATGACCTTAAGTGTCTTTTGGCCATTTGACGTTCTTCTGTTGAGAATTCTCTGTTCAGCTCAGTGCCCCATTTTATAATTGGGTTGATTAGCCTTTTGCGGTCTAGTTTCTTGAGTTCTTTATATATTTTGGAGATCAGACCTTTGTCAGTTGCGGGGTTGGTGAAGATCTTCTTCCAGTCAGTGGGTTGCCTTTTTGTCTTAGTGACAGTGTCCTTTGCTTTACAGAAGCTTCTCAGTCTCACGAGGTCCCATTTATTCAATGAGGCCCTTAATGTCTGTGCTGCTGGGGTTATACGTAGGAAGTGGTCTCCTGTGCCCATGTGTTGTAGAGTAGTTCCCACTTTCTCTTCTATCAGGTTCAGTGTGTTCGGACTGATATTGAGGTCTTTAATCCATTTGGACTTGAGTTTTGTGCATGGTGATAGATATGGATCTATTTTCATTCTTCTGCAGATTGACATCCAGTTTTGCCAGCACAATTTGTTGAAGATGCTCTCTTTTTTCCATTGTATAGTTTTAGCTCCTTTATCGAAAATCAGGTGTTCATAGGTTTGTGGGTTAAAGTCAGGGTCTTCTATTCGATTCCATTGGTCGACTTCTCTGTTTTTATGCCAATACCAAGCTGTTTTCAATACTGTAGCTCTGTAATAGAGTTTGAAGTCAGGAATGGTAATGCCTCCAGACAATCTTATACAAATTATATAAGATTGTTTTGGCTATCCTGGGTTTTTTATTTTTCCATATAAAGTTGATTATTGTCTTCTCCAGATCTGTGTTAGAATTTTGATGGGATTTTGATGGGGATTGAATTGAATCTATAGATTGCTTTTGGTAGAATTGCCATTTTTACTATGTTGATCCTCCCAATCTAAGAGCAAGGGAGGTCCTTCCATTTTCTGGTGTCCTCTTCAATTTCTTTCTTCAGAGACTTAAAGTTCTTGTCAAATAGATCTTTCACTTCCTTGGTCAGAGTTACCCCAAGATATTTTATGCTATTTGTGGCTATCGTGAAAGGTGATGCTTCTCTGATTTTCCTCTCTGCTTCCTTATCCTTAGTGTATAGGAAGGCAACTGATTTTTTGGAGTTGATCTTGTATCCTGCCACATTACTAAAGGTGTTTATCAGCTGTAGGAGTTCTTTGGTAGAGTTTTTGGGGTCGCTTATGTATACTATCATATCATCTGCAAATAACGAAAGCTTAACTTCTTCCTTTCCAATATGAATCCCCTTGATCTCCTTATGTTGTCTTATTGCTATTGCTAGAACTTCAAGCACTATATTGAAGAGGTATGGAGAGAGTGGACATCCTTGTGTTCCTGATTTTAGTGGGATGGCTTTGAGTTTTTCTCCATTTAATTTAATGTTAGCTGTCGGCTTGCTGTAAATAGCTTTTATTATATTTAGGTATGACCCTTGTATCCCTAATCTCTTCAAGACCTTTATCATAAAGGGGTGTTGAATTTTGTCGAATGCTTTTTCAGCATCTAATGAAATGATCATATGGTTTTTTTCTTTCAGTTTATTTATATGGTGGATTACATAGATAGATTTGCGTATGTTGAACCAGCCCTGCGTCTCTGGGATGAAGCCTACTTGATCATAATGGATAATTTTTCTAATGTGTTCTTGGATTCGGTTTGCCAGTATTTTATTGAGATTTTTTGTGTCTATATTCATGAGTGAGATAGGCCTGTAATTCTCTTTCTTGGTTGGGTTTTTGTGTGGTTTTGGTATCAGGGTAACTGTAGCTTCATAAAAGGAATTTGGCAATGACTCTTCTGTTTCTATATTGTGAAATACATTAAGGAGTATAGGTATTAGTTCTTCTTGGAAGTTCTGGTAGAATTCTGCATTGAAACCATCTGGTCCTGGGCTTTTTTTCAAAGGGAGATTTTTGATAACCGCTTCTAATTCTTCTCGACTAACAGGTCTATTTAGATCATTCACCTGGTCTTGGTTTAGCTTTGGTATATAGTACTTATTTTAAAAAAATGTCCATTTCTTTTGTATTTTCCAGTTTTGTGGCATACAGGCTTTTGTAGTAAGATCTAATGATTCTCTGAATTTCCTCTGTGTCTGTGGTTATGTCCCCCTTTTCATTTCTGATCTTATTTATTTGCGCATTCTCTCTCTGTCGTTTAATTAGTTTGGATAGGGGTTTGTTGATCTTGTTGACTTTCATTGATTCTTTGGACTGTTTTCTGTGTTTCTATTTTGTTGATTTCCGCTCTCAGTTTTAGTATTTCCAGTCTTCTACTTCTCCTGGGCGCGTCTGCTTCTTTTTTTCTAGAGCTTTCAGGTGTGTTGTTAAGTCCCCAATGTATGCATTCTCCGTTTTCTTTAAGTGGGCACTTAGTGCTATGAACTTTCCTCTTAGCACTGATTTCATCGTGTCCCATAGGTTTGAGTATGTTGTCTCTTTATTTTCATTAAATTCAAGGAAGACTTTAATTTCTTTCTTAATTTCTTCCTTGACCCAGGTGTGGTTCAGTAGTTGACTGTTCAGTTTCCATGAGTTTGTCAGCTTTCTGTGGGTAGTATTGTTGTTGCCTTCTAACTTTAATCCATGGTGATCAGATAAGACACAGGTGGACACTGATATTTTTTTGTATCTGTGGAGGTTTCCTTTGTTTCCGAGTATGTGGTCAATTTTCGAGAAGGTTCCATGAGCTGCAGAGAAGAAGGTATATTCTTTCCTATTTGGGTGGAATGTTCTATAGATGTCTGTTAAGTCGATTTGCTTCATTACCTCCAATAATTCTCTTAATTCTCTATTAAGTTTCTGTCTGATTGACCTGTCCCTTGGAGAGAGAGGCGTGTTGAAGTCTCCTACTACTAGTGTGTGTGGTTTGATGTCTGCCTTGAGTTCTAGTAATATTTCTTTTACATAAGTGGGTGCTTTTATATTAGGGGTGTAGATATTCAGGATTGAGACGTCATCCTGATGAATTGTTCTTGTTATGAGTATAAAGTGACCATCTCGATCTCTTCTGATTGATTTTAGTTTGAAGTCAGTTTTGTTAGAAATTAGTATGGCCACACCTGCTTTTTTCTTAGGACCATTTGCTTGAAACACCTTTTCCCAACCCTTTACTCTGAGTAAATGTCTGTCTTTGTGGTTGAGATGTGTTTCTTGCAAACAGCAGACTGTTGGATCCTGTTTTCGTATCCAATCTCTTAGCCTGTGCCTTTTTATAGGTGAATTGAGCCCATTAATATTAAGTGATAATAATGACCAGTGGTTGTTTACTCCGGTTATTCTTATTGTTTTTGGTAGTAGAGTTTGTGTGTCTCCCTTCTTTGAGATGTGCTGGTGAAGGGTAGCTAGATGCCTGAGTTATTGTAGGCAGTGTTGGCAATGTTGGATTCCTTGGGTTGCGATTTTCCTTCTATTACTTTCTGTAGGGCTGGATTTGTGGCTGTGTATTGTTTAAATTTGTTCTTATCCTGGAATGTCTTGTTTTCTCCATTGATAGTGAACGATAGCTTGGCTGGGTATAGTAGGAATATAGGAAGAGATGGGCAGGTGCCAAGGCAAGAATTCACCCAATAATCTGAAAAACAACATGAAAACACCAGAACCCAATGATCTTACAACAGAAGTATTTGAACACCCTAACACAGAAGAAGTGGAAAAAATTGACTTTATGAAAGCAATAGAGTTCCTTAAACAACATGTAAAAAACGCCCTTATAGAAATGGATGAGAAGTATAACAAAAAGTTTGAAGAAATGAGTAAATACGTACATGATACCCTGGGAAACCAAGAAAAAACGATCAAACAGGTAATGGAAACAGTTCAAGAATTAAAAACTGAAATGAAGGCAAGGAAGAAAACACAAACTGAGGACCAGCTGGTTATGGAAAATCTAGGTCAATGAGCAGAGTCTACAGAAACAAGCATAATCAATAGAATACAAGAGATAGAAGAAAGAATATTAGATTCTGAGAACACCATAGAGAAAATAAACGCACAGATCCAAGAAAACAGCAAAGCCAACAAATTCTCAACACAAAACATTCAGGAAATATGGGACACAATAAAAAGACCAAACCTAAGAATAATAGGAATAGAGGAAGAAGAGTCACAGCTCAAAGGCCCAAAAAATATTTTTAACAAAATTATGGAAGAAAACTTTCCCAACATAAAGAAAGATATTCATTTAAATATTCAAGAAGCATACAGAACACCAAACAGGCTGGATCAAAGAAAAACATCTCCTCGCCATATAATAATCAAAACACAAAATATACAGGTTAAAGAAAGAATATTAAGAGCTGCAAAGGAAAAAGGGCAAATAACTTATAAAGGTAAACTGATCAGACTTACACCTGACTTCTCTATGGAAACCATGAAAGCCAGAAGGTCCTGGGTAGATGTACTGCAGAAGCTAAGAGACCGTGGATGCAAACCCAAACTACTATACATTACATTTTTAAAGGAGCTGCACAAACACAATATCTTAATCAAGAGCGGAGATATACATATAACAAAATTGACCTTAAATTTGCATCAATAGACCAAAATCCATACCAATGAAAAGCATTCATCTCTATATCATACCCTTATTTAAATATAAACAAACATTTAAAAACAATATTTGGGAATTTGGGTGTAGTTTTCTCCAAGCTGCTTCCTGCTTTGGAAGAAGTATTTTTTTTGGGGGGGGAGGGTTCACAGAGACCATTAGCCTGGAAGGAATCCACAGGTTCTCATCTTTTGTGGAAACAAAGGCAGAACCTCTTTTCCAAAGCAACATATCCTTAGACCCAAATTTTGAAGTCAAGATACCTTTAAAATATATATGTTGTGGGCTGGAGAGATGGCTCAGTGGTTAAGAGTATTGACTGCTATTCCAAAGGTCCTGAGTTCAATTTGCAGCAACCACATGGTGGCTCACAACTATCTGTAATGAGGTCTGATGCCCTTTTCTGGCCTGCAGGCATATACACAGAGTATTATATACATTATATGTTTATATATATATATATATATATATATATATATATATATATATATATGTATGTATGTATGTATGTTGGTTTAGTTTTGCAGCCCGTACAATGAAATGTCTCTCTGTGCTTAGCTCATTCACAGTAAAAAATTCAAAGGAAACACAATAATATATATACTTATTTTTCATCTTTATGTGTATTTTTCATCTTTATGTGACTTTTAATCTATGACTGTCTGTACTCTATCTTTTTTTTTTTATTTTTCGAGACAGGGTTTCTCCGTAGTTTTTGGTTCCTGTCCTGGAACTAGCTCTTGTAGTCCAGGCTGGCCTTGAACTCACAGAGATCCGCCTGCCTCTGCCTCCCGAGTGCTGGGATTAAAGGCATGCACCACCACTGCCCGGCTGTACTCTATCTTTTTAAAGACTTTTTTTTTTTTGGTTTTTCGAGACAGGGTTTCTCTGTAGCTTTAGAGCCTGTCCTGGAACTAGCTCATGTAGACCAGGCTGGTCTCAAACTCACAGAGATCCGCCTGCATCTGCCTCCTGAGTGCTGGGATTAAAGGCATGTGCCACCACCACCTGGCAAAACTTTTATTTTTTTAAAAGCCATTTACTTTCTTTCTATATTCTTTTTCCTCTCTCAAGCCTACATACATTTATCCAACACTGTGACCCATTTAGAGTTCTTTTCCATCTGGATTTGTTTTTATTGCGTGTGTATCTGTAATTATTTTTTTGACCAGGAGCACTTTTTCTTCTTTTAAGAGCTAAGTGGGCATGGCTAGGACCAACTCTGTGGCATTGCCTGTTGGCTCTGCCCAGTCCAATATGATGGAGGCATGTTCACTGCCTCTGAGAGCCATGCACATTGCCCCAGCTCCAGGGTTACATTGAGTCTGTGTCACCATTAAGCAATTTGCAAAATGCTCACAGACCCCATTTAAGTGCTTGGCTTCCTGAAGGAGCCAGAGGTGTACATGCAACTATCACGGACCAAGAAACCACTGTTTCTTAGAGAAGCTGTGCTGGATTTTTTTTCTTTTTCTTTCTTTTTCTTTTTTTCTATTTTCTGCTAATGCTGAATCAGAAAGACCTCTCTTAAAGTCTTAAAGTAGGCATGGTGCTTCTGCTCACAGCCAACAAACAGAGCCCATCCGGGAAAAAAAAAAAAAAGGCAGCTACCAAGAAGACATGTTTAACTTTATTCTTTTGTGTCTAGAATTCCTTTCCAAGCTTTCTTAGGTTTTACGTGGATGCAGTCAACCACGTTGGTGCCGATTTGTCGGAAGGGAATCCCACATCAGAGAAGAAAAGAGAGGAGAGGAGAGGAGAGGGGAGGGGAGGGGAGGGGAGGGGAGGGGAAGGGAAGGGAGGGAAGGGGAGAGGGGAAAGGGGAGGGGAAAGGGGAAAGGAGAGGAGAAAAAGGAGAGAAAGGAGAGACAGGAGGAAGAAAGAGAGTGGGCAGAAACACTACTGGTTTTCCTGTTTTCTTGTGTATCTGCACTCTGCACAGCTCACAGACATACAGTTCAGCACTGCACATCAGCACATAACAGTCTTGCCTCCTCATTGCCAACCCTTACGCTGTTTTTTTCTTGCCTTATAGTACTTGTCAGGACCTGTAGACAGACCCTTGTTATTTAGTTAATAATAATAATTGTTATTATTATTTTGTTTTTTTGAGACAGGATTTCTCTGTAGCTTTGGAGCCTGTCTTGGAAATAGCTCTTGTAGACCAGGCTGGCCTCAAATTTGCAGAGATCTGCCTGAGGCCTGACTCTGTCTCCTGAGTGCTGGGATTAAAGGTATGTGCCACCACTGCCCAGCTTTTTTTTTTTTTTTCAGTTTTTCAAGACAGGGTTTCTCTGTGTATCTGTGTAACAGTCCTAGCAGTGCAGGAACTAGCTCTGTAGACCAGACTAACCTCAAACAATCAGAGATCCACCTGCCTCTGCCTCCCTGAGTGCTGGGGTTAAAGGCAAGTGCCACCACTGCCTGACTGACAGAACCTTTTTAAACAGTAGCAGTGAGAGCAGCCATCCTTAGCTTAATCCTGATTTTGACTAACATGTGCCCAATGTCTCTTACAAGGATGATATAAATGGTATTCCTCCTTTAGTATTGTTAATGCTGTCTTCCTCCTTCATGCGTTTTTTTTTTGTTAGTGATGGTGGTGGGTTTTTTGTTTGTTTTGTTTTATTTTTGGGTTTTTGGTTTTTCCAGACAGGGTTTCTCTGTGTAGCCTTGTCAGTCCTGGAACTCACTCTGTAGACCAGGCTGGCCTTGAACTCACAGAGATCTGCCAGCCTCTGCCTCCCAAATGCTAGAACGTGCATCACCACACCTAACCCCCCCCTTTTTTAAATTTTATGTGCATTAGTGTTTTGCCTGCATGTGTGTCTGTATGAGAATGTTGGAACCCCTGGAACTGGAGTTACAGACAGTTGTGAGCTGTTATGTGGGTGCTGGGAATTGAATTCGAGTCCCCTGGAAGAATAGCCAATGCTCTTTGCCACTGAGCCATCTCTACAGCCCCACAACTGACCCCTTAATGAGTTTGTTTTTGTTTTGTTTTGTTTTGTTTTGTTTTGTTTTTTGGTTTTTCGAGACAGGGTTTCTCTGTGGCTTTGGAGCCTGTCCTGGAACTAGTTCTGTAGACCAGGCTGGTCTCGAACTCACAGAGACCCACCTGCCTCTGCCTCCCAAGTGCTGGGATTAAAGGCGTGCGCCACCACCGCCCGGCCCCTTAATGAGTTTTAATGATCCTCTTTGCATCCCAATGTCAACACTACTGGATTGTTCTTTGTTGGTTTATTTTGCTTTGTTTTGTTTTGTTTTTATTCTGAGACAGGGTTTCTCTGTGTAGTACCTGGAACTTGCTCTGTAGACTAGGCTGGCCTTGAACTCAGAAATCTGCCTACCTCTGCCTCCCAAGTGCTGGGATTTAAAGGTATGTTCCACCACCACCCCATCTGGATCATATTTTTATTTTTTCATTATTATTTATGTGGATGGGTATTTTGCCTGTATGTATGTCTGTGTACCAGGTATATGCCTGATGCCTGAGTAGGGGCAGAAAAAGGTCTTTGCATCCCCTGGAACTAGAGTCACAGACAGTTGTGAGCTGCCATGTGGGTGCTGGAACCCAGGTCCTCTGGAAGAACAGCCAGTGCTCTTAACCTCTGAGTGTTCTCTCGAGCCCTGTCCTCCAACTTTGATCCTCCTGCACCTGCCTAAACCTCTCCCAGATGTTGGGATCATAGGCATGTGCTACTTGAGGCTAACCTAGAATTCTGTGTAACCTAGGCTATACTTAGACTCATGGTGATCCTCTTGCCTCTGCCTCACAAGTGCTGCAATTAAAGGCGTGCGCCACCACTGCCACCAGTTTTATAACATACTTTAAAACTTGGCTCAAACTAAGAGAGTCCTACTTTCAAATCAGGTTTTTGTTGTTGTCGGTGGTGGTGATGGTAGTATGGTGTGTCTGGAGTGTCTGTGTGTGTGCACATACATACGTAGGTGCTCTTGCCCATGTCCACACATGTGGAGGCCAGAGTCAGCACTACATGTCCTCATATATCACTATCCACATTATTTTTTGAGAATGGGTCTGTTATTAAATCCAGCACTTGCCGGGCGGTGGTGGCGCACGCCTTTAATCCCAGCACTCGGGAGGCAGAGGCAGGCGGATCTCTGGGAGTTCGAGGCCAGCCTGGTCTACAAGAGCTAGTGCCAGGACAGGCTCCAAAGCTGCAGAGAAACCCTGTCTCGAAAAACCAAAAAAAAATAAATAAATAAAAAATAAATAAAAAAAATAAATCCAGCACTTGCTGTTTCAACTAGGTAAGCTGGCCAGTGAACCCCTGCCTGCTTCCTCCTAGTGCTTAGACTATGGGTTCAGGCTGCTACACCTAGCTTAAGTGATTGCAGGGGATTCAGACTCAGTTCCTCACTCTTGCAGAGCAAGCACTTTACCCACTTTGCTACCTCCCAGTCCTTGAGCCAAGCTTTCTGTTCTGTAAGTACCGACCTTGTCAAGACCTAAAGCTGTTAATGCATGCTTTCTTCATACTGGTTTTTTATCATCTTACATTGCTGCTATGGTCACCTTGATTGTCTTTTCAGATGCATTATAATTTCAATCTGTCTGTCTGTCTGTCCATCTATCATCTGTCTGTCTCTTCATCAGTCTTGCCAGTTAGAAATCAACTCTGGGTTGTTATCCTTCTCTAATTGTAGCAGATTCATCCTTATCTTGACCTCACTCTTCCTCCTTGGCTTCCGTTACTGTTCCTTCTCCTTGAGCAAAGTGCTTGTCACAGTTGTTCTAATTGTCCAGCTTTTTTCTTTTTCCAGACAGTCTTGAGTAACCCACGCTGACCTAAAACTTGCTATAACCAAGCCTGGCCTAGAATTCCTTTTCTATTATTGTATTGTATTGTTTGTTTGTTTATGTTTGTAGGTATTTTGCCTGCATGTATGTCAGTGCACCATGTGCATGCCTGCTTCCCTCAGAGGCCAAAAGAAGGCATCACATCCCCTGGGGCTGGGGTTTTAGATGGTCAGGAGTTGCCATGTAGATGTTGGGAATTGAACTGCCATCCACTGGAAGAGCAGCCAGTGCTCTTACACTGAGCTTTCTCTCCAGTCTGTGGTCTTGAGTTCTTCGTCTTCCTGTCTCTGCTTCTGCTTCTCAAGTGCTGAGAATACAGGCGTGAGCCACAGTGCTTGACTTGGTTTTATTTTGGGGAGGGGGGCAGAGCTTTTTGAGACAGGGTTTCTCTGTGTAGCCCTGGCTGTCCTGTACCTCAATTTATAGATCAGGCTATCCTTGAACCCAGAGATCCACCTGTATCTGGCTCCTCAGTGTTGGGATTAAAAGTATAATCCACCACACCCAGCTCGTTTTGTTTTAAATGAAGGGGATCTCACGAAAGCTAGCCTTGAGCTGAGGTCATGATGTTGTCTCCTTCAGCTTCCTGAACTTCAATACAGGTATGACACCACACCAGATATGGTAGTTTGAATGTAATTGGCCCCCATAAGCCTACAGGGAGTGGCACTATTAGGAGGTGTGATTTTGTTGGAATAGGTATGCCTTGTTGCTTAAGCTATGCTCAGTGTTACACTCAGTCCACTTCCTGTTGCTTCTGGACAACTATCAAGACATCACCATGTCTGCCTGCTTGCTACCATGCTCTCCACCATGATGATAATGGACTGAACCTCTGAACTATAAGCGAACCACCCCAATTAAATGTTTTTCTTCATAAGAGTTGCCATGGCCATAGTGTGCCTTTACAGCAATAGAAACCCTAACTAAGACACCAGGCTAGTCTAACTTTTTGATAAGTTCATTTAAAGCTGTAGACATTTCTTTGTGTCTTTTGTAAGACTCTACGAATGGTATATGCTTTGCTTTTTGCATTTTTCCCATTATTACGAAGTATGGCAAACTCTAATTATTTCCTAATACTTATTCCTCTACAACAAGAAGAATCTATTTTCAGCTAGATATATGGTCCACCAAAAGACATGGAAGTTGCCTGACTCCCTTGAAGCTCAGTCCAGTCATGTTAACTCTTCTGAACTGTAGGTTGCAAGAAGAAAGAAGTGGGCAAGCTCTGAAAAGGAATAGGCCAAAACAACAAAAAACGCTTCAGGGACAAGACAAAGTGAAGGCAACCCCTCAGAAAACCAATGTGACCTACCACAGACAGCAATGATGAAAACTAAAACTAACTGCCCATGGCAGTTTGAGAGAGAGAGAGAGAGAGAGAGAGAGAGAGAGAGAGAGAGAGAGAGAGAGAGAAGAGAGAGAGAGAGAGAAGTGAAGAGCACTTGATGCTCTCCCAAAGAACCTGAATTTGGATCCCAGCACTCAAGTCAGGGGGTTCACAACCATCTCTAACTCCAGCTCCAGAGTAGAGGTCTAAGCCTCTCTGGCCTTCCAAGATACCTTCACACACATGGCATACACTCTGATACACATACACGTAAATAAGTAAACTTTGTTTTAATAGGATCTCAAAGGAAGGACAGAACCAGTTCTAACAAGTTGTCTCCAGAGAGAGAGAGAGAGAGAGAGAGAGAGAGAGAGATTGCTAGTAGAATGGTGGTACACACCGGTATTGAGAGGCTGAAACAGGATAACTGCCTCAAGTTCCAGGTCAGCCTAGACTACAGTGTTAGATCATCTCAAACACTCAGGCGGGCTGGAGGGCTGGAGAGATGACCTGCTCTTCAGAGAACCTAGATTCAGTTCCCAATAACCATGTCAGGTGACTTGTCACCATCTGTTACTCTAACCCCAAGGGATCTGATATTGTCTTCTGGCCTCCATGAGCACCTGCACAAATGTGCTATATATTCACACAGACACACACACACACACACACACACACACACACAAACAAACAGACACGCAGGCACACACAAATTTAAAAAAGAAAGCATGGTGATTTAAGGCAACTGATAGGGTAAATGTTGAATGAATCTTTGCAACTGAAGGACAAAGACTAAAGAAAATATATAGCCTAGAGCAACAGCAGTAAACAAGCCCCAGGCAGACAACATGGTAGATGAGTCCTTACCAAAAAGACTTAGGGCCATGGAAAAATAGCGGCAGTTGATGAAGCCTGAGGTCAGGTGGCAATTGTACTATGAGGCAAAGAGCAGTTCAGTGATACAAGAAGAGCATCACAGCAGGCGAGAGCAAGGACAGGTCCTCAAACACACTATCTGTGTACACTGCAGGGAAAAGAGGCCCCATGGGTACAAAAAGCCAGACAGGGATGGACAGCAACAAGTAGCAGGTACAAGTAGCCCATAGGGCTGCGTCAAGGCATCAGGTTGAAGGCAGCTCCTCATGGTCAATCTGGTATGCCTCAGGCTGGCCCCTCGCCCTTCCAACAAGGTGTGGGTGCTGAACAAGTGTTTGAGAAGGGGCCTCCACATGCCAGGGACCTCTATGCCCACAAACATGGGCTCTCGAGGGACACACTTTAACCTTCCCTGGGATGCTAGAGCAGGGAGAAGAATAGGAATCTCTGGAGCACATCAGCTGGAAGCTATCACAAGCAAAGGCACAACCATCCTGCACCTGAGGGTAGCCTAAGTGGGTGGTAGTTTGGCATTGGTTTTTGTTGGCTAAAGACAGAACCCTCAACCCCAAGACAGCACCGATCACTCATAGTAGTTACTTATTGCTGCTTCTATGGCTAAATACCTGACAAGAAACAACTTAATGGGAGAGAGGTTTCTTTGGCTTATGGTTTATGGATTATAGCATCATGGCAGGGAAGACGTGACAGCAGGAGCAGCTCATATCTGTGGACGTGGAAGCTTGCTCACATCTGAGCAGATTAGAAAACAGAGAAAAGGGAGTGCCAGCAATTAGCTGGCTTTCTCCTTTTCCCTATTTTTTCTTCAGGATCCCTGCCCATGAGGAGATGCCACCCACATTCAGGGTGGGTCTTTCCTCCTCAGTTAAACCCTTCTGGAAATGCCTTCACAGACACATGCTCCAAATGTGTCTCCTAAGTGATTCTAAATCCAGTCAAGTTGACCCTGAAGATTAACCATCACACCACTCTGCCTGCCTTCTGCAGAGACCTGGGCACTTCTCTGGGCCACCTGCAGGTGCTGTGGCTGGCTCGCTGTGGCCTGACTGACTTGGATGGCATTGGCTCCTTCTTGGCACTGAAGGTAAGTTTGTAGCACTTGGGGACAAGGAACAGAGATCGAGTCAGACCCCAGCTAAGATTCCCCCATGTGGTCCTCAGGAACTTTATGTCTCCTACAACAACATCTCAGACCTGAGCCCACTGTGCCTGCTCGAGCAACTGGAGGTGCTGGACCTTGAGGGCAACAATGTGGAAGACCTGGGGCAGATGCGGTACCTGCAGCTGTGTCCACGGCTGGCCACGCTCACACTGGAGGGGAATCTGGTGTGCTTGAAGCCAGACCCTGGCCCTTCCAACAAGGTATGGGTGCTGAACACCCAGTCAACATATATTTGGGATGGGATACCCCTACCCAGAATGGGAACCTTGGGGCCCACATGTGCCTTTTAGCTTGTTCTCCTTAAGAGCTATCCCTTCTGTCATTGGAGGCCTAAACAGCCTAACTGTTTGGCATCAGGCATATGCAAGCTCTGTTGCAGTAGGTAAATCTACTTGCACCCCCACAAAGGCCACGCATGCTCCAAGCGCACTATCCACCTCAATAACTGCTGCTTGATATTGACCCATAATCAGTTCCACATATTAGAGGGCATCCCTGAACCCTGGATATGGGCTTGGAGGGTGAAGGTACCCATAGGCTCCATTAGGATGAGGCAGTATCACTACCCTGTCTCCTCTGTCCTGCACCATAGCAGTCTGGAAGAGGGAGCCCCAGCAACCAGCTGGCCTGCAGGGCCCACCAGACCCAGGTCTGCTGTCCCCCTCCCTTTACCCTTTAGGCACCCCAGGACTACAATTATAGGGCAGAGGTAAAGAAGCTTATCCCCCAGCTCCACATCCTAGATGAGATACCCACCACATGCACCAACCTGCCTGCTTCCCAGAAGCTGAATCAGGACTGGCTGATGGTGAAGGAGGCCATCAAGGAAGGCAGCGTGCTTGACATTCTCCTCCCTCGGCTGGGTATGCCAAACACTTACTATGGACCTCGATACTATGCCCCAGTCTCCGACTCTAGAGGAGACCTCCTCTAGCCCTCCAGGAAGACAGGCTTCTACCGGTCCCCTAAGAGGACAGGCTTCGCTCAACCCCAGAGCAGAAGACCTCCACTAGTTCCCCAGGCCTCGCAGAGATGGGTGGCTGTATTTTGTTCCCTTTCCCAGCCTTAGCTCCTCCTCTGCAGAACCATGCAGACTGAACCCAGGTCAGGATACTCCCATTACAGCACCAGCTGGCTTTCCCTTTCCTATGTGGAAGAAGAGGAGGGTATAAGCCTGAGGGTCTTTCAGGAAGGAAAAGGAACCCTCACAGGCCAGTCCCTAGGTCACACAGCTTCTTGAGTGACAGGGCTGTGTTCTGTGGTCTGAGTTTGAAACATGCTGTCTATAATGAGCCCAGTGATCTCTGGATCTGACCCTGGACAGATTGTTCCCATGGAACCACTATACGGAAACTTGACCCAATCTTGCCTGTGCCTGAGACCCAACCATGGGCTCTGTCTTTGCTGGTCCCTGAGGGCCCCTTGCCTGAAGGTCTGCTTTCTGAGAATCCAGCCACAGAAGACCATTCCAGCAGCCTCACCCATGGTAACTAAACCTATTTGGCCCAGAGCTGACATGGCAAGTACCTTGACCCCAAACCAGGCATAGCCACATCCTCTTCTTCAGGTGCTTGTCAAGTTCTCTGTGGGAACCCCACCAAAGGCCTGAGGGAGCGTAGACACCAGTACCAGGTATGCCTTCCCCACATATGACTACAGCCCTCCTTCCTAAAGTAGACCATCACCTATTGCCCTCACCCCATGGTAGACCATTACCCAGAGCTCCCCCGTCATACATCAGTGTTCAGGACTACTGGCATGTCCATGCTCTGGCCCTCCCACTCCGGGGTCAGGGTCCCCACAGCAGCCTTTTCCCTCCCTAGGAATGGGCACCCCTGGAGCAGCTGCCCTCACATAGGCCAGATCTGGCCACCCACCCCTCTACCCCAAGGCCTGACCCTACAGAAAGCTGTGACCTGGCCATGATTGGGCTCCGGGCCTGGAGGGAGCCTGGCCTGCGGTTGGTGTCCCTTACCCTGCCAACCCTACCACCTTTTGCCTTCTCTTGAGGGGGGAGGGATCTGGGCTGGAAGTTTCCTTTGCTGAGCAGCCATTGGTCTCCCATGGTGGTCAAAGGGGCCAAAGGCTAGAGATCCATCCCAGTGTGATGGCCATTTGTCACTGGGTCTGAGACAAACACGGTTGCAGCTCTGCCTTCTCCCACCTCAGTCCTCTCCTCCACAGGCAGGTGGAGTTCCAGCAGGAAAGGCTTGCTCCAGCTCCAGCTCAGGACCCACAGAAGGCTCCTGAAGAACAGGAAGACCAGACTGGACCCAAGATTTCCCTAACCCCTCCACGCCTGGCCTCAGGTACTACCTCAGTGCCTGAGAGTAACCTGACCCCCCATCTGGGAACGGCTGTCCCCACCTCAGACTAGGATAATATAGTCAGCCCCTTCCTTTGCCAGGTTCTGGGAGGGCAGACAGTCCTCTTCTTGGAGGAGTGGGGGTGGGTAGGTTTCACAACCTAGAGAAGGTCAATCCCAGCTCCTCCTCCATACCATGACACCTTGAGGGCACCTGGGCTAAAGGAGAGAGGAAAGCATTCCACAAAAGAAGGCTGCAGGGCAAGTCCAGAGGCAAGCATCTGTTGGGAGCCTCTGGTCGCCAAGGGTATCCAGAAGCAGACACCAATTCTCAGGAGAAACTGACAGGAATCCAGGGGTGGGAAAGTGATAAACAAAACCACTAGGAGAGCAAGGCAGAGAGGGTTGGAAACTTTCAGTGGCTTCAACCCAGGCAGGACTGACCTGTGCTGGCATAGGGGTGCAGAATTAAGCCAGGCAAACCCTTTCCAAGGGAGCCAGAGTGACTGCTGCTTCATTGGAAAGACCCTTACCCAGCAGCGCCTTAAAAAGGCACACTGTGGGCATGGACAGACATTGAGGGTATAAAGGTGGTCAGCGGCCATCTCTGAAGGACCACACAACCACACTTTTGCCTCTCTGTAGACTGGCTGGTACTTGAGGCAGTGGGTGGGAAGAGGGCCCTGAGAGTGAAGCAGGATCAACAGCTGGCCCCCCAGTGGACAAGAATTGCACAGGTTAAAGGGCAGTAGAAAGGTGACCAGCAGAAGGGTTGACTGAAATGGTGTCTAGCCCTCTTGCTACAGATGTCAGGCCTAGAAGGCACTGGTGACCCTAGCCAACTACCTTATACTATTACAGAAGCTTAAGAACTAGCCTGAAGCCACCAGGGCCTCAGGGATGAACACACACTCAAGAATGGAGGTCAGATGACCCAGGGCCAGAGCCCAATCACTTTGCCTTAGAGCAGTGGTTCTCAACCTTCCTAATGCTGCAACCCTTTAATATGGTTCCTCATGTTGTGGTGACCCCCCAACCATAAATTATCTTTGTTGCTACTTCATAACTGTAATTTTGCTACTGTTAGGAATCATAATGTAAATATCTGATATGCAGGATGCCTTATATGTAACCCCTGTGGGGATGGTGACCCTCAGGTTGAGAACCACTGGTCTAGAGGTAGCCACAGGGCTGAAGCTGTATTTTCTCTGGAATGCAGATGAAGCAGAGCAAAGAGATGTGGCTTAGAGAGACAGGGATGCTTCCATCTGTAGGCTCCACAGTGAAACAGAAAAGGACACTGAAACCCTCTCTACTTGGGGTTGCACTGCCCCTAGCCTGCCATCATCTCCAGACTGCAGCTAACTCTCCCCCACCTTGTCTGACAGGTCCTCTCTGACATGCTGTTTTCTTCCTTGTTTTCTAGAACTTTCCAGGACACCAGGCTTTCATCTGATCCCTTCTCCCCCAAAGTACCCAAAGCCACCTGAGTCAGGCTGCAGCTCCTCGGTGAGATCTGCAGACCTGCCCTTCAGAGGGCGTAGGCTTAGAGTCCTAGGTAGCTTGGGGCCTAGCCTGGGTGAGGGGTCTGGCCTGGGTGAGAGGTTGGCTGCAGTGACTGCCCTGAGAGCACTGGACCACAGAGTTCAGGGATGCCCAGACCCAAAGCCAGCACTAGGTCCAGCAGCTTGCCCTCCAGGCCTCCACTGCCTCCATCACCTGAACCCTATCCCTCCAGCCCATTCTCTCCCTTAATGTAATCCTCCCTTGTTGAGATCTCTTGGCCTGGATGGGGCCAAGGCTGAATGGCTGGAGCTGGAACTGAGCTCTTTAGATGCCCCAGGACCCTGGGTCACCTGTGTGGCCCAAGTTCTAAGCCTGCGTGTCCTAGTCCGCAAAAGGGCGTAGTCATTCTGGGTGGATTTGCAGGTTTCCCTATGTGCGACTGGTCCTTTCTCTTGAGACACCAAATACTCTCTGTAAAAGCCAAGTGAATCATTTTCGACTCTCAGGTGTGCAGAAATGTGCTTTACTTTGTAAGCAACGGTTGGTTCAATAAATTATGCAGCTGGCACTGCCTGCATGGCCTGGCTGCTCTACAACCGCCGGCACAAGTCCTCAGTGATGGGAGGGTAGCAGAGGAAGCGGAACCCATATCTGCTCTCGGCTGTGCTCTGTACTGACAGGGCCACCATGGGGCAACTTAGGTCCACGCTTTTCCGGCATACCTGCAGAAAACACTGGGGCCTAAGAGCTGCACGGACTGGCAGAGCAGAGAACCTGGGGCCAAAGCATCACACTCACCTGGACCTTGCACTCCTGCTGACACAGCGAGTCTTCGAGGCACACTCTCGAGGAACACTCTGGGATTGCAGGCAGGAGCTCCGCTGTCTCAGCCTTCACGCCTTCCTGCTGTGTGGGAACTTCCCCGGGGTGAAGAAGCTTGCGGGTGCTCAGGAGTGGCAAGATATCCCGGGTCTCGGTGGGGCGAAGTGATCCCGAAGTCCTCAGTCCGCTAGTGCCAGTGCGGAAGCGCCTTTGCTGGTGAACACCTGGCCTGGAGATGTGGGAGGGGCCTGAGAAGTATCCTAGTCAATTCAGAACAAGTGTAATGCAAGATAGTATGGGCCAGGGTAGTAGTCCTGTCCAAGGTGACACCTAAGGAAATAGGGGCAGGTTTTGCGAGGCAGAATAAGGGGTTTGCACCTACCTGGGCTTCTTACGCCTGGCCCCAGAGTCCCGCACCCTGCCCTTGTGTGGCGATGAAGGACGACACTGCTCTTCACCAGAGTCAGCCTTGGGCTCAGACTCTGAGAGAGGGAAGCGGTCAATGGACCAGTCAGTGTTGTTGGTGAACATCTTCGAGCCCAAGGTCACGCAGGGTGTAGCTTGATGCTCACTGAGGACCTGCAGGGCCATCGTGTTACTTACTCTAACCCTGTGAGGCTGGCCCCTGGGCTCCTCCTAGGCTGGGACCAGCACTGACCTGGCCGTGGGGGTTGACTAGCACTGTCACACAACCTAGGCTGGATTGGAAGTGGAAGGGTTCCTGGCCCGCGGACACTGGCAGCTGCTTCTTGGTCCTGCTGGTTCCTTCGCCCCACACCTAGGAAAAGGCTGGGTGCTAAGTGAGGAACAGTGTAGACCGGGGCAAGGCAGTATTGGCTGGCAGCAGGGCTTACCGTGATGTGGTGCTGTGGGGCTAGCAGAATACCAGGTGGGAAGCGGTACATGCACACAGGGTAGTCCCTCACAAGCTGCTGCACTACAAAGCCGCCCAGGTCCACAGTCTCTGCCTGAGACTGATTGAGGATACGGATGAACTTCTCTCGGTGGCTGACCGCAGCGATCTTCAAGCAGCAACCAAGTGGGCTGGAGCCAGAAAGGGATGCTGAGCGGGGAATAGGGGCCCCATCCACCCACGAAGCCTACCCATCATGCAGCCTCCCTGCTTTTCCTGGTGTGCTCATGGTTGGGCAGCCCCTCACTTCAACTGGGGCCTTGTGTGTTGGTGGTGAAGGTCTGCACAGGGCTCCAGAACAGTCTTGCTAAGCGAGGGTGAGCGGCTTTTATGAAGATCTGGAAAAAGAAGTCCTTTAGAGGAAGGAGAACACAGAGAGTACAGTGGGGAGTTTCCCCAGGAGGCAAGACCAGGGGTCTGCATAATAGGGAAACCTCAGTCGGGTTCAGATCTGGACAGAAGCAACTGGACCTTGGGGGCTGAAGGACCTGAGAGGACTTTGGGCAGAGGCTATAAGTTGCTAAAGGGTGAAAGGGAGAGGCAGCCAACTCTACCTTCTGTGTGTCTGCTGAAGCTCCTAGTGCATTCCTGCGTCTGCTCAGAAGCTAAGTCTGTTCCCTGGGGTGGGTGGCCTGTCACCTTCTTTGCTCCAGAATGCAGAGCTATCTGGCAGCTGCTGGAGTCAGAGTCGGCACCCTCTGAGCTGCTGGTGTTTGCCAAAGGCAAGGCGCCCCACGCCAGGACCTTCTTCTCACATGTAGGCTTCTCCACATGCTTGAGGGTACACTCGGAGTCCCAGGTATCCATTTCAGAGGACTGGTGGGGCTGAGACAGCCTGGAACCATGATACATTTACTGACGGCTTTGGCTCTTAAACCCAGGACCCATGCCCCCCACCCCAGCCAGCCTACCCAAGGCAATGGGCACCCTGGTTTGTGCTCCATGAACTCGAGTCAGACCCAGCTTTGGTAAATTAATAAAGTTAATGATGACCTTGGAGCTCCTCCCCTTGTCTTGAACCCATTCCACATATTACATATCAGAGCTGAGGCTTTGAAGGGGTTACATGACTTGTCTGGGAACACTTAAGGATACAATGGGAACTGGTCCACCTCTGTCAAGCCAAGTCCTTCCTTCCCCTGATCCCTGGGGACTCCCTGTCCAATGCAGTTACTTTTCATCTGTATGGAAACTCATGCTGGAGAAGAGGTTGGGATATCGGCGGGCAATGCTGTTCCAATCTACATCCTCCAACCGGAATTCCTGGCAGGAAATAAGAACTATGCAGCTCCCCGACCTTTCAGGGCTTCGGGGGCCTTGTCATATACATGGAATGCCTCCTATGGCAAACCTTGCTTACCTCCCTAGAAGTGGGACCCTCAACATACTCAGTAGAGTCAGTAGGGTCCCTTAGGACCTCTGCAGTGACCACCTACAAGAAAGAACCATAGAGAAGCTGACAGGGAGCTTGAGCAAGGACACCCTTCCCCCACAGGTTCTCTCACTTTTGACTTTAACAGTACTTGGCGTATACTAGATGAGGAGGCTGCTGGTCATATGAATCCTCCTTATGGAAACAGCCCAAGGGAGACAAGGTTTCTCAAACAGGCCAGGACCTAAAGAAGCATGCTGGCTGCCCAAGGATTTGTTTTTTTGTTTTGTTTTTTGGAGGGGGGGCTGCCTGACAGGTATTGAGCCAAGGAGGGGCACAAACTCACCTCCACACTGCCAGTCTGAGACCGAATCACGCGTCCTACCCAAGAGGAACGAGCCAGCTGTAGAAGGCACGACTTCTGGAAGGTCTGCAGCTCAGCCTCCATCTGCTGCATTGTACGGCGGTTCTGCCGCAGTTTCTCCTCCAAGCGTTCTTTCTCCTGATTGAGAGTGCCTGCTAGTGCTAGTGAGAGAGGCCTCCAGCAACCCCATCTTTCCAGCCAACTTCAGGTGGGTAGCTACTGCCTGCCAAGGCATTGCTCCCTTCCCTGACCCTACCCCCTCACCAGCTGGGCTTGTTCTTTCTGCGTTTTCAGCTCCAGCGTAAGCTTCTGGACCTGGTTCTGCAGGAATCTGTCTTGACTTTTGGAGTTCCTGGTAGGAGGAACAATCTCAGCGCTTCTGGGGCAGGCCAGGATTCCTGAGAGTAGGTCAGCAATAAAGGACACCCCACAGCCACCAAACCCTGAAGGCACACATGATAGCAGGCCAGGGCAGAGTAAACCCTAGCAGGTCTGGGCAGAGGTCTACATGCCCAGGGTAGGGTTCCATTTTCCTCACAGGAACTTATTCAAAAGTATGGTGGAGTGTCAAGTCACACAAAGACTAAAATCTGAAGCAGGCAGGTATAGGGCTCAGTGCTTGAGATTGGCGTCACACAGAAACTTGGAGCTACGACAGGATAGGGCCTGGGTTAGGCTGAGGGTTTCACTACTGACCGCTCAGGGGGAATCCCTGCCACCTCCTGCAGGATGTGGTAGTATCGGGCATTCTGGCCATTCTGGACAGCCCACCGAAGTGCTTGGATCTCTAGTTCTCTCTGTTCCCATAACAGCCTCAGGGTACGTGGGTCCATGGTTTCAGGGGCTAACCTGCAATTCCAGCCCCTTGTGGTTTGATCAGGCTTGGCTCTTTGGCTGGCCCAACCCAGGAGGCTGCCCCATCCCCTGCCTCCTTACTGCTGCTTGATAGAGCAGCCCACTGGGGTAGGTGCGCAGTAGGGCTTACTGCTCCCGGAACACGAAGGAGCCTCTGTGTCCATAGGTGTACCGGCTGCAGACTCTAAGTCACTGCTGTCTGGCTTTACACCTGCTGGAGCTGGGGACACCTGCTCATCTTCAGACTCCTGGCAAGACTTAGGGGCCATGCTCGACGTTGGTCAGGAGCTGGGATGGAAGGAGGCAGGATGGGGTCTGCTGTGTCCCAGGTATGGGAACCACATGGGACTCTCTTTGTGTGTCAGTGAAGTCCAGACAAGCGCTTGCCAGTTCCCTGTGAGGAACACACATGTGTCCACCCAACAAGACATTAGGACTGCTGGTCATATGAGAGTATATTTCAGGCTAGGACAGCAGGTCACCTCCCAGGAAGCATGTCCCCAGTGTGTACATATCTTTCCTGCTGTCTCCTCTTTGTCCCCTAGACCCCAGCCTAGAGCTAAGATGAGAGGTTCTAAACTTTTGCGTGTTACCCTTGTTCATGTCCCTCCAACGCAGGAACTCTCCCACACACTCACCTGAGGCCTAAACCCACAGAAGGTCTAGGGAGGAAAGTGTTCTATACTGTTGCCATGGATTTCTGCACCTAGGGGGAGGGTGTCTGTTACTAGGAGCCTCCAGGGAGACGATGCCCAGGGCCATGAGTGCATTCTGTGCCAGTGTGGTTCAGATATGTTGGCTAGACCTCCCAGCTAAGCTGAGGTGGTCCACCAAACTAATCAGACCCCTGGAACCCGGCCCTAGCCAGTGGTGATAGGCAGGTCCTGGGGAATGGTGTCCTGTGAGTGAATTCAGTATGCATGTGTGTGTGCCTTAACTATGTAAACGGTCCTAGGGATCTGCGCTGATTAATGGAGCAGTTGAGGGTGATAAGAGACTGGCGTGGCTGTGCTAACTCTAGCCACTAAGCAAGCCTGTGTCTGACAGCCTAACCTAACTCTCGGAACCCTTATCTTGCTGTGCCTATCTCCACGACTCTGGGCTCCCAATGGTGGCTCCACTAGTGAACCCTGGGGGACATTGCTTCTGCTTCAGAAGTGAGCCCCCAGGAGAGGCAGGCTCCTTCTACCTTGTCTCTTCCACAGCCTCGTACTTCCAACATTTACTGCTTTATGGCACAAGGGCATGGGAACCCCCTCCCACAGCTCTCTGTGATTGGGACAGAGCACATGGGGCTGGCCTGGCTTGATTTAGCCCACCGAGACACAGGCAAGATATGAAAGCAGGGGCCCGCTTTAGGGAGGGAAGGGCTGCTCTGGAGGGCACTGGGCCCATTGGGGGAGGGGAGAGGATGGCGCTTCAGACAAAGCCCCTAGGGTCTTTGTCCCAGGCAGACTCAGGGACGGTCCCCTCCCCCACCAGGGCTGCAGCGCCCACCAGGTCAGCCGGCCCCTCAACTCCACCTCTCACGGATAGCGGGCGAGAGACGTTCACGGCCTCTCTTCCCAGTGTTCTCGAGTACAGATTTAAGGGAGCAGGGCAGAAGGGGCTTAGCCGACGAGGCTGCTGAAGGGAGGGCGAATGTTGCGCCCGTGTGCATGTCAGAGTTGCAGGGTTCCAGTCAGGAGCCCTCTCGGTGGGCGGAGACCAGTCAGTCACACTGCTAGTCTGTTGAGGAAGTCCGCTCCGCAGCTGGAAACACACCTCACCTGGGCCAACCAGCCCCGAGCGAGCGCAGCTGCAGACGAGCTTCCGCGTCTAGCACCAGCGGGGACCATCCCCGGCGCCCAGGCGCTGCCCCTACCCACTCCGGGCCCCGCCCACACCTGGATGCCTCCGGGGCGGGACGGAGTTAACGAGCCAATGGGGCGTGGTGGGAGGAAGGCCGCCAATGGGAGTGGGCAGGGGGCGGGAGGCACACGCCTCCGCTCTAATGGGGTGCCGGGGGGCGGGGCGCGCGGGCCGCGAGCCAATGAGACGGTGAGGTTGGGCGCGCCGCGGCGCTGGGACAGCAGGTTGAGGCGGCGCTGAAGCGCCCGAGTCCCGGAGGCCGGCGGGCGCCCAGGTGAGCTGTGCCGAGTTCTCGAGCCTCCTGAGCCCCGGGTGCGGCACCGGGGAGCCGTCTCCGGCCGAGGAGGAGCGGATCTGGGCGAGGGGGCGCGCGGCGGCTGTGCTGCACCTGCGTCTGCCGGCTGCGGAGTGGGACGTCTGGATCCCGCGCGGCCGGGATCAGCCGTGAGGCGGGCTGTGCCCCCAGCGGAGCGGGACCACCGGAGCCCAGAGCGCTGACTGGACGGGAGGGACTGCGGAGGCGGACCGGGGACTGGCGGGGGGCTGCTCAGATCTGGGGTCGGTTCGGAGATGGAGATCTGTCTGGGTCGTAGATCTCAGCTCCTCCTGGCCCCAGACTGTTCCCTCCCGGGGGGGAGGGGGCGTTCCCATGACTCTGGACGGCGTCGTATTTGCGTTTGGTCGGTGTTAGGTGCCAGGGGACGGCCGCCCCCGCGTGAAAAGGGTAGTGGCCTTTGAGCCAGGTGACCGGGGGACAGGAAAACCTGGCCCTGGTTAATGATTCGCCCTGTTCCTGGAGTGGAGTGGGTGGGGCAAGAGGAGGCTGGTGCAGGAGGGGGACGCCTCAAAATGCTCAAGAGGGCCAAACTAGTTCCCCAGCCACTCCAGGAATGTGTGGCCTGCGGGTGGGGCTGGGCACAGGAGGGCAGGGCCGAAGGGCCACAGTCCTGAGCCGGTTGTTGTGGCAAAGCCAAGAGAAGAGGAAGACCAGGCTGTGATGGAGGCAGGCCTGCCCTGATCTCATGGCCCGTGTCCTCCCCATAGGACAGGGATGGTCTTGGAGCTTGTGGTAATGGAGCTGAAGGTGTGGGTGGATGGCATCCAGCGCGTGGTCTGTGGGGTCTCGGAACACACCACCTGCCAAGAAGTAGTCATCGCGCTAGCCCAAGCTATAGGTGAGTTCCCTAGGGTCCCAGAAGCCCCATCTTCCCTGCCAACGAGGGTGGGGTTGACTCCACCCGTGTATTGCTCTCTTCCTCAAGCCAGGGGCATAGAGGGGCGATAGAGACTGACTCTGTCTTTCCCCCACAGGCCAGACAGGCCGCTTTGTCCTTGTGCAGCGTCTTAGGGAGAAGGAACGGCAGCTGCTGCCGCAGGAGTGTCCAGTAGGAGCCCAGGCCACCTGTGGACAGTTTGCCAATGATGTCCAGTTTGTCCTGAGGCGGACAGGACCCAGCCTGTCTGGAAGGCCCTCCTCAGACAACTGTCCACCCCCGGAACGATGCCCAGTTCGGGCCAGTCTTCCCCCAAAGCCATGGGCCGCACCAGGCCGTGAGCCACACAGAGCACTGACCTTCAACCTAGGATGTCCCAAGCTGGTCCCCAGCCCCTCGATCCCTGAACCTACAACCCTGGTCGGACCCACGCCAGACTGCTTTGCAGACCTGCAGAGCCTGGAACTCAGGATACAGAGGAACGCTGAGGAGTTGGGCCATGAGGCCTTCTGGGAGCAGGAGCTTCGGCGAGAACAAGCCAGAGAGCGTGAGGGACTGGCGCGCCTGCAAGCATTGAGTGCGGCTACTGCTGAGCATGCTGCCCAGCTGGAGGCCCTCGATGCCCAAGCCTGTGCCCTGGAGGCAGAGCTTCGGCTGGCTGCTGAGGCCCCTGGGCCTCCTTCAGCTACAGCATCTGCTACTGAGCGATTGCGCCAGGACTTGGCTGTCCAGGAGCGGCATAGTGTGGAGATGCAAGGCAGTTTGGCCCTAGTGAGCCGGGCCCTGGAAGCTGCTGAGCACGCTCTGCAGGTGAGCCCAGGAGATCTAACCCCTGTCAGCTCCCTGCTACCCAGCCAGTCTGTTAACACTCCACCTGCTGCATGGGCAGTTTGGGGGTTTGGATCAGACCAGGAAGCGTGCTTGGCGTGGGAAAGAAGGTCAAGGCCTTGTTCCTGAAGGTCCTGTGTGCCCCCAGGCTCAGGCTCAGGAGCTGGAGGAGCTGAACAGGGAACTCCGTCAGTGCAACCTGCAACAGTTCATCCAGCAGACAGGGGCTGCTCTGGCACCACCTCCACAGCTGGACAGAACCATCCCTAGCACACAGGTCAGAGTAGTTCTGGGAAGAGGTGACTGGTGTCTGGGGCCACCCTAGTTCTCAACTGATCGTAGGCTTTCTCCACAGGATCTTCAGCCTCCAACCAGAGAAGAGCCCCTCCAGGGAGTCCCCGAGAGCCATATCCTAGTGTCCAGCCTGAGCCCCGAGGGTATGTCGGTCTCCCTACACCTACCCCCAATCCATGGGAAGGGCCCAGCTCTGGTTTCAGCCCGTTTAGCCTGTGTCTTTCTCACAGTTCCCCCCATGAGACAGAGCTCCTGGAGGTAGCAGTTCCTGCTCAAGTAGGGGACACTGAGGACAGATGAGCCAGCACAGCTGGAATGAGCCACCTGGATGATGGGAGAGTATGATCATAGGATTCTTTCCCTAAAATGGAGAAAGCTATGACGTCCCGGGGTTTCTGCTTCAAGGGGCGGGAGTGCTAGCCACCTGTTGTCCTAGTCTTTTTCAAGTCTCCCAAGCCCTCTGAAGAAGCAATGGACACAGTTTGGAACTTACCAGGCCCCAAAGGCCACTCCTTGTTGGAGGAGAGAGTAGTGTGGACAATGCATTCATCCTGTGGGTGTGTGCTTGCTCTTTGCTACACTGCATGTGTGCTGCCTTCCTTGCCCTGACAAACCTCAATAAACTACCTTTCAAAGGTGCTTAAGTATGTTCTGAAGTTGTACCACTGGGCAGAGTCTGTGGTTCAGAAATTGTCCACATGGCGGTTCCTGAGAAAGTAGTGTTTTTAGAGGCCAGTACTCAGTAGGGTTCAAATCTGGGGCTCCCAGGGCCCTGTGTCCTGACTGTTGTTCCTAGGGGTGTTTATTTGTAACCCCTAGCCTGGTGAGGCCTGCCAGCTCAGCCCTGGGCTGGTTTTTATCTGGACCCTTCTTCCCTGACTTTCCTTGTTTGGCTTGTGTGCCACCAGCAGCAGGAACTGAGGATGCCTGGACAAGCTAGACCCGCCCGTCAGGTTTGCTGAGAACTTGTGGGGGCGAGTCCTGAACTCTTGGGTCAAGTCTGTGACTTCTGGGTTGGCCAGGCCCAGGGAGTTTTCCCTAGAAAACTTTGCCAGCCTCAAGGTGGATATGGGCATTGAATTGTAGGGGTTGTCCCTCTCCTCCCAGAGTGGGTGTGAAGCCTGTTTATGAGCCTCCAGCCTTGACATTGGGGCAGGAACACTTCCACAGCCCAGCCCAGCTGCTGCTCTGGCTGTAGAGCTGATAGTGACCTCTTCCAAAATCCTGGTTACCCAGGCAGGCCAGGTGTTCCGAGCTCCTGGGACTAGAAATCTTTGTGAGGATCAGAACTTTGGGTAGAATTGGGTGACAAGTTAGGAACACCATAGATTATGAGGGTCTTTATACCATATTGAAGAGAACATTTGGGATGGCTCAGCTTTCTCTCCTGCTGGCTCCTGAGCTACAGTTAGTGCTCCCTACTTCTTCTGGGGCCGACTGAAAGGGACATGGAACTCCTGTGCTGGAGGAACAAGGAAGACTTTTGTTGTTGTTTTTTGTTTTTGTATAGTATTGGCTGTCCTGGAATTCACTCTATAAACTAGGCTGGCCTCAAACTCAGAGGTCTGCCTGCCTCTGCCTTCCAAGTGCTGGGATTAAAGGCGTGCATGGCCATCACCCAACAGACCATATTCTTCCCTGAAGCAGGAAACAGGGAAGGGGAGAGGCCAGGCAACAGAGGGAGGCTCCTGATCTGGTGTCAGCAGGCCGCAACTTCCTGCAGACTACTCCTGTCTGCATTCCAGCCTGAGCCTGCTGCAGCCTAGACCTGCCTGACCCGTGGCCCCAGATAGGCAGGGCCAAGCAGAAGGTCCTAGAGTGCAGAAGCCACTAGGGCAATATCCTTGTGGGAAGATGGGTCTGAGGAACCTGCCTCCTGAACCTAAAGCCCTGCCCACACTCAGGAGAGCCGAATGGACCTCTCGGCACTGGTCCTCAGCTCATCATGGTTCATCTCCCAGGCTAAGCACGCAGTCTACTGGGTGCACAGAGACCACCCGACACAGGAAGCTAGGCAGAGGTAAGCCATAACCTCCTCAGTTGAGTCTTTTCACATGTTTCCCGTGTCATGACGAGCACCCGTTTCTCCTGAGGCCTCTGCCCAGGCCAGGTCCAGTTTGTACGCTGTCGCTGGTGGCACTGAAGAAGCTACCAAGCCCTCTTCTTCACGTAGCCACTATGCTTTGACGGGGAAGGCGGTAGAGATCCACTCCTCAATGGCTGTTTCAAATGGACAGACTTCCGTACTCCAAACAGTCGCTAGACTGCTTTGAATCACCAGACAAGCCTCTGAGTTAATGAAAAGTTTACTTTGGAATTTGCAACTTTACTTTGGAAACAATGGTGTGATGTGTGCTGAAGTGAGGAACAGACAAGCTGCTCACAAATGTCTGGTCCGTGACAGGGCAGGACCTAGCTAAGTGAGCTACCCTACAAGGGTGACGTTAGGACCTTACCAGCTATCAGTGTGTGGTAGGCAGTCTCCTTGTCTGGGCAATCCAACCAGAAGTCAGGGCCTACTAGGTCTCCTCCTAGTTCTGAGGATCTCCCCAGAAAGTAGTTGTCCAGCAAGCAGTAAGAGTCAGCTTTGCAGTTTCTCAACCCAGAGGCCACATAAGTCTGCCCTTATCCGCGGAACACTGAGTTTGATACCACTGTGATGACAAAACAGAGTCCCTTCCAGAAGCCAGTGTCAGTCCGGAGAGGTCTAGACTAAGCCTGCTCCTCCATCTCCAGGGACCGGACCTGCTAAAGATATCCTAGGCCTGTAGCCTATAGCTTCCTGGATGTCCTTTTCCACTTCAGGATGGACTTGAGGGCACCTATAGCAGGAGCATCCCTGCTTGTCCCAGGAACCCACAGAGAGATCCATGGTACTCCCTCACTGAATGGCAGAAACAGGCAGAAGCACTCAAACTCGCTATCTTCCTGTAGGAAGTTCCAGAGGTGGCCCTCGGGAGGTGGGTCCTTAGGCTCTGGTCCTGTTGACTGAAGTTCACACCTGTATCTGCCCAGAGATTCCTTGGATGACTTCGAAAGTGGCTGTTCTGGGGTCTGCACAGCCTCGAACCCAATACACATAAGAAAGTTTCCTCCAAAGGGTACCTGATCCAACCTCAGCCACACACGTGAAGGGCAGAGAAGCCCCAGAGTGCTCCCACACGCAGGCCTGTCTGTAGGTGCAAGCCTCTCCTAATGGCCTGCTACCCTGCCTCTCTGAACCCAGGTGCTCTTCCTCCTCCCCACAGTGCTGCCTGCCTGCCTGCCTGCCAGACCCGGGTCACTGAAGGGCCAGGGGTTCGCGCTGCCCAGGGACAGATCAGCCGCTGTCACACGCACAGTGGGTCCGGAGCAACGCAGTGTGCGGTGGGCAGTGGCTGTCCTGAGCCTGGAAGAACTGCCCCGGCTGGCGGGCAAGTGGAGGGGTCGCCTTCTCCATCCCCGCCTCCGTTCCCTCCAACTTGGACAACAGAGCCACTCCTCTCTTGTCCCGCCCAATCCCCATATCCCCCAGGGAAAGGCAGCCTCGAAGACGCTCCCCCATCCGCCAACCTTGTAACCATCCTGTTTCACCTGCGACCCCGGCACAGGGCCATCGCCAGCTCTTTGAATCAACTTCAGTGGCAGCGGAGGCCACTCTCACACCCAAGGCGGGCCCCAATCGGGCCCAGTTACCCCGCCCATATGCAAATTATTTATCCTGCAGCCAATGACCGGTCAAGTTGGGCCCACCCTGCAGGGATGCAGCCAGTGAACACGAGGGGGAGGCAGCACTCCCCGCCCACCGCCGTGCAACCCTTCGCGGGCGAGGCCGGCGCGTTCCTTTCTGCACGTCGGCTTGGGGAGGGGCCGCCACCTGCTGGGCGGGGCTTGCGGGACGGCTTCGCCGTAACCCCGTGGCTAGTTGTTGGTACAGTCCAAGGCATGTACCCTGTCCGTCAAGCGGTGGTACTGTCCGGGCTCACTTGCTACTGGGCCTGAAGTTGGGACCGCTGCTGACAGTGGAGTGCTTCATCGGCCCAGCGCGAAGAGACAGCTGGATAGACAAGGCGGACCCTTTGAGGCAAAGAAGAGGCTGCCCCGCCTTCCAGCCTGATGTTGGGGCGGACCGGTTATCCCTCGCCCAATCTAAGGACAGCCTCTCTTCGGGAACTCGCAACACTCCAGGCGCACGTAGTCCTGGCAGTGACCCAGGAGTGGCTTGGATGGCTAGGGACACCATGCCCTCGGGAGGCACGTACGCCCCTGCTTTTCTCCAGCGCCTGTAGATCTTCAAAGATACGTAGGTCCGTCTGGCAGTGAGCAGGGGACTGTTTCTGGCTGACCTGCCCGGAGATTGCCTTTGCCACGACCTAAGCGACCAACTCTGGAGGGAGAGTCCCGCGGAGCGCTGGGCTCACGGAGGGCTTGCTTCTATGTTTTGAGAAATAAGCGAGCATGCCTCCTAGGGAAACTGTCACCTTCCTTAGGATAAGCAAGGCCAGTTACCGGACTCCTAGGAGGAGAGCCAACGAGATGGGATGAGGGTGCAGCCAAAAGAGACTCACTTCCCTCCCTCCACACCTCCCTCACTCCAGGTTGTTCCTGTGGAATCATGGGGTATTTAAAAGCTCATAATCACTCGAGATGCGGCCGCTGTTCTTTTGCTTATGAAGCAGAGATCATTTTTTCTTTCTGCTTTCCTGTCTTCCTCAACCAATCTTCCACACCATCCTCATATCCTTACAACCCTTCCTTACTCTAGGCAACTCCAAAAGGCCCCTTTGTCTACCACAGATACCCTGGTCCTTGGCTCAGGGGTCAGTCTCCTCCTCATCTCAGCCTCCTGTCCTTCAACCCTCTGCCCTGCTTTTGTCCTCTCTGTTTCTTTGGCCTTCCTATATCCTCAATCTCATAAAGTCTAAGCTGGAGCCTGCCAGCTGCCAGAAACCAAGCCTAGGCATCTAAGTACTGAGGCCCTATCAGGAAGGTATCTGACCCATGCCAGAGCTCAAGGGCTTGGAGTCAGGGGACAAATTCAAATGCAGAATCTTGTGCATTGTGGCCATCTAGGGATGTAGCACAGAGAAGCCAGGAGCTGACTCAGTTTCCACAGAGGATCAGAAATTGAAGGATCAAGCTGGATATGTTGATGGCACCCCTGTTAGCCCAGTAGAGAGATTATACCCCTGTAACCTTGATCAGAGGCAGAAGCAGAAGGATATGATGTAGGTTTCAGGCCTCCCTTGGGGGAGGGGGGGATTGAAGGGTCAGCAAGACTTGGACCATGTGGATCCTGAAAAAATTCCTAAAAGTCATTGGGAATCCTGAAAAAGTTCATGTCTTGCAAGCAAGGCCTAGGTTCAGAGGACAGATGTCAGGGACTAGGAAGAGAGAGGGAGAAGCTCGGTTCCTTGCTGGCTTTGCCAGGATGTTTCCCACATGTGCCTCAGAACTTCCTATCTGAAATGTATTACTTAATTTTCCTTTGTGGTGGGTATATGGTACCATCCAAAATATGTGTCTAAGTCCTATTACTTATGGCCTATAACTGTGACTTTGCAAAAAAAAAAGTGTGGGCCGGGCGGTGGTGGCGCACGCCTTTAATCCCAGCACTCGGGAGGCAGAGGCAGGCGGATCTCTGTGAGTTCGAGGCCAGCCTGGTCTACAAGAGCTAGTTCCAGGACAGGCACCAAAGCTACAGAGAAACCCTGTCTCGAAAAATCAAAAAAAAAAAAAAAGTGTGTGTGTGTGGGATGTCTTTGTAGATGGTTAAGGGAAAGATTTTCCCCCTTATTTTATTATTTTTAGACAGGGTCTCATTGTACCTGACTGACCTGGACCTCGCCATGTAGACTAGCTGTCCTCAGACTCACAGAGATCCACTTGCCTTTGACTCCCAAGTGCTAATATTAAAAGTGTATACCAGGGGCTGGAGAGATGGCTCAGAGGTTAAGACCATTGCCTGCTCTACCAAAGGTCCTGAGTTCAATTCCCAGCAACCACATGGTGTCTCACAACCATCTGTAATGGGGTCTGGTGCCCTCTTCTGGCCTACAGGCATACACACAGAATACTGTATACATAATCAATCAATCAATCAATATGTATACCAGGACTGGAGAGAAGGCTCAGTGGTTGAGAGGTCTTGCTCCTCTTCCAGAGGACCTGGGTTTAATTCCCAGCACTTACACAGTGGCTGATCAGAATTGTCTATAACTACAATTCTAGTAGATCAAATATTCTTCTGGCCTCTGTGGTACATGCATGTGGTAAACAGACAAACTTGAAGGCAACACACACACAATAACAAAGTATACTCCAGCATGCTAGGCCAAGGATGGATTTTTGAGACCATTATGAATGAACTGGGAGGCCCTCAATCCAACGACACAAATGACAATAGAGAGAACACCGACACAGAGGAAAGTCCACAAGGAAAAGTGATGTTGTCAGAGCCAAGGGAAACCTGGAGCCCCCAACTCAGGAAAGCAGTCAAGATTTTCCCACACCCTGCCTGGCTTGAACTCCAACATCTGGTACCCAGAATCTGAAAATAAATGCTGTTTCTTTTAGCAACCTGATTTGTAGTCAAAGAACACAACTGCTTGCCTGGTCTGAGGAGGCAGCTCCTTGTCTCTTCATCATGGAGTTTCGAGACAGGGTTTCTCGGTAGCTTTGGAGCCTGTCCTGGAAACTAGCTCTTGTAGACCAGGCTGGCCTCGGACTCACAGAGATCCGCCTGCTTCTGCCTCCCAAGTGCTGCCCGGCCAAATCCCTTGTTCTCACCAGATCACACTCAACACTGCCCTTGCTTCAGCTTCCTTCAGAAATCCCTTGACAGCCGGGCGGTGGTGGCTGGCAATGCCTAGGCTGTGTTCGCCCAGCTCTGCATTACTTAGTATTCAGATGACAGGGGAAGGGCTAAACCCTCTGAGAGAGGCTGATTTGGATTGGGCAGAATAGGGGTAATACACTGTCCAGTTACATTCTTCTATGTATTCAAGAACATGCATGCCATTTCTATGTCTATTCATGCAAGAGATAGGAGCAGTGTGTGCCAGCAAACATTAGGAATCCAGTAGGTATCTCCTGACACAGGTCTAGATGAGCAAGTTGCATTCCGATGTGTGCACTGGCAGGAACATGTGAGAAGCGGCCAGTAGAAAATTCATGGCAACTAGGTAGCCATGCAGTTAGCCATGTAGGTAGGTCATAGCATTGATGTGAGGGCAGGGTATGTATGACAGTCCACTATGCTGGCCGCCGCCGTCTGTAGGGGACGGATGAGAAGTTGTTTTCTAACACCAGGGTTTTTGGGGGGGGCGGGGGGCGGGGAGTATATCAGCAAGTAGGATGTAGAGATATTTGTCTGTGTTCTCAAGAGGTACTAGGGCTGGCCATAGTTGGTCCATACCTGTGTTACCTGCACTTTATAGGTAGAGGCAGAAGAATTGGGAGTTCAAGACTGGCTTTGGCTACATGGCAAGTTTAACGCCAGCTTGGACTACATGAGGCCCTTTCTCAAAATAAACCAAAGAAAAAGGTACTATTTATGCTGGGTTTGGCCCAGTTTGGCCATGGGCCACTCCCTACAGACACCTCTTCCCCTGTTCTTGATGATAAGTGGTTTGGCATGGCTGCAGAGGTTGCGTCCTGCTCAGAGATGCTGAGGAAGAGTTCTTTATGCCTTGCTATGGTTGTATTTGCTTATTATAACAGTTTTTCTTTTCCCGCAGCTGCCTCCCCCAACAAAGGCAGCTGCGGAGGGAGGGAAAGGGGCTGGCTTTTGTCTAAGGGGGCTCTAGTTCTTTATAGGCTGCCTGTCTTCCCCCTTCCTAGGAGATTCAGTGGGAGTTTACAGGCGCTCCTATATCTGATGACCTTCACCAGGTAGGCAATGTTTCTACAGAGGGACCAATATGTGTAGAGAGCCAAGCTGGGAGGGAGGAAGAGGTGTTTGGTTCAGGGTGAGGGTGGCCTCCCAGGCCCCCCTTTTTTAACATGCTGGACCCCCAAATGAAGCTTTCTCCCAACTAGTCATCACAGTGGCCTCTCTAGCAAGTATGATCAACATCCTTATCTTAGACACAAGGACACTAAGACACAAAGAGGGTAGGAAGCTCACCCAAGGCTACACAACTGATAACCAGATGTACCTGAGTCCAGATCCCTTCTGTCTGGATACAAGTGCATGGGTTTCTCCCACAGAAAGGAGAGGACTCGTTCCGAGGGGCCCTCTTTGACACCACCCTTCTTTCCTTGCACTCTGCCAGTAACAATATTTTTAATTTATTATTTTCAATTGTGTATAAGTTGTGTGTGGTGGTATGTGGGTACACACACGTGAGTGCACATGCCCTCAGAGACCAGGGGCATTGAGTCTCCTGGAGCTGGACTTGAAGCTGCACCACCATGTGGGTCTGGGAATTGAACTCTGGTCTTCTGGAAGAGCAGCAAGTAGTCTTAACCACTGAGCCATCTCTCTAGCCCCAGACAGTAGCACTATTGATGCTTCTCCCACTTTGAACTCCCTTGAGTTATCTCTTCTCAGATACTTCTACTTATCTCTCCCTTCCCAGCAAATCTACTGCAGTGACTGCTCTGGCTTTCCCTCCCTGTTCAGTCTCCCTAAGTTCTCTATACTTCATCCAGACAGCCTCGCCCCTTGATAGGGCTAATACTATCAGAGTCTCAGTAGCCCCTACCTTACTCCCAGCACCATCTTTTTTGCACTAGCGTCTCATGAGTAGCCAAGGATGTTTATGAGCTCCCTGTAATGACCTTGGATTTCTGATACTCCTGCGCCTACTTCCCAAGTGCTGTTGTTACAAGCACTCACCACCATGCCTGGTTTATTTTGTGCTGAGGATGCAGCCATGGCTCTGGGTATGCTAGTCAAGGACTCTACCAATCTAACCACACCTCCAGTCTCCAAGTCCCTTATTTATTTATTTATTTATTTATGTATTTATTTATTTAGAGACAGGGTTTCTTTGTAGCCATAGCTGTCCTGGAACTTACTATGTACATCAGGCTATCCTTGAACTCACAGAGATCCACCTGTCTCTGCCTGAAGTTAAAGGTGTGTACCACCATGCCCTGTCCTGGGTCCCTTCTCGATGCATGCGTTTGCTTTTCCTCTCCTTGCTCTCTTCAGTTCCTCACCCTTAAATTCCTCTGCAGAATACGGACTCACTCTTAGCACTGGAGGTATGAGGTGGTGCTGGTCCCCACTACCACATTTTATCTCCAAGGCGGCCTTTTGTCCCTCTGCGCTCTGGGGATACCCTAGCTTCCCATTTCCATATTCTTCCTCTTCTCCCTGCCCATTCCCGTCCACTTTCTCAGGAAATCCACAATCTCTGTCTTCTATTCCTATCAAAGGCCTTCCCTTCTAAACCACAATGGTCCCTGAGCCACAAAATGGACAGTGGAGTCCAGTGAGCCAGTACTGCCACCTGATCAGGACCCAGCCCTCTGAGCCCCTCAATCTCTAGGTCAGTCTCATTTTTGTGGTCCGAATTTCCTCCTCAGTCCTTCTAAGCTCTTTATTCACCCTGGTCAGTCCTCTCGTATTTCTGTCCCTAATCCTACTTTGCGCCATACTTTCTCCCTTCTCCCATGACTTTAGGCAAGCTAGGCAAGAAAGTGTTTTACTAGCGAGTAGAAGACTCTAGTCCCATTCCGTCTATTAATCACCTCTACCATACAGTTAAGTTCTCTACAGTGTTTACGATTTACTGTGCCTCGTCTCGCGGGACTGAAGGAACGGCGGAGACCGTATATACAGAATTCATCCTGAGTTACAAGCCCCAAGAGATAACCAGAAGCTTTCCTCTGGAGTTCCCTTCGGCAGCCGCCGCCAGCGGCTAAGCACTGCGGCCAGGAGATGGCACTCACGGGAGGGCGGGACCGCCGGGGGCGGAGACGGCAGGGGGCGTGGCCCTGGTGCCACTCATCCATCTGGGCGGTGGGCGGAGAGTCGGACCGTACCAATTGCCCTGGGGTGGAGGGGACAGCGTGGCCCGGAACACTGTGATAGCTCGGACAGCAAATGTCCTGCGAGACACCGGTCTCCTCTCTCGGACAGTACTCCTGAGATAGTCACTGTTCCGAGGGTACGGGGCCGTCCCGACGTCTAGACATTCTCGGAGGCGGGTTCCTCCCTGTTTTGGCCTCAGTAGTTTCCACCAACGGGCAGGGCAGAAAGTTCCGGAAGAGTGTCGGTGTACTTCCGGGTCGGGGAGCGCGCGGCCGCGGCTGCAGTCGGCCTAGTTGCGGTCGCGTTCGGACGGAAGCGGGATCGTCCGGGAGCGTCAGGGAGACGCGAGGTTCCCGGGTAAGTGAGGTAGCCCGTCCGGCCTGGTGTCCCCCGTCGCGTCTGTACGCGCGGTAAACCTACGGTGGCCGTGCGCTTTGTCTGCGGCCTTCGGGGCGGGCGAGGCCTACTTCGCGCTGGCCGTGGGTCGGTCCGGAGGACGGGAGGGCGGCCGAGGCCTCGAGCAAAGCCCCGGGACGCCCGGCTGCGGTCGGGAGGTCCCTGGACGTGGTGCTGGCCACTTGTCTGGTGGTGCGAGAACCTGGCCTGGTGCATGAGAAAGGTGTGACCCCTAGCTACCTTGTTCTCTGTCCTGATGGCCCTCGTCCGGGTCAGCACCAAATTGTGGTTGGTGTCGCGGTTATCACATTCCTTAGTTCGAAGAGCCCTCGCAGCGGTCTCGAGTAGGCAGCGCTGTTCGCTCGGGTTTTACCGTCAGAGTTCCGAAAGATGTAGTCAGTTGTCAGTGGTACATTGCTGCAGAGTGGCAGAGTCAACATTGCTCTGTTAAACCTTCTATATCCTCTGTCCTGTATCTGAGACCCGTGTTGCCCCATCGTATCTTCGAGAGTAGTACTCCACAACAACAACAAAAAAAATCAGTAACGTGTCTGGTCATTTTGGCTCTGAGTTTGAGATTGGGCTTGACTTGTAGCTCAGCAGTTCGTTCTTTCCGTCGACCCCTCGGTTTTCACTCTTTTGGGAAGACTGTTGAGTGAAAACCGCAGGCTGTGGCTCTCAGCCTAGAGTTGTATGCTGAGGTTCACAGAGTTAGTTAAATAGGTCCTCTTCTCTGAGAACCGGAGCCGTGCTCTGAGTCATCCCATAGGAAAGAGGTCACCGTCCTAGACGGGCCATAGCTTTGTATCTCTGTGTCTCAATCTGTCTTTTTATTTAAGAGGCGGTGTTTCACAGGAGTCTGTGGCCAGGACTCTGTTCCAACTTGATAAATTCACCAAGCATCAGGTAAAAGTAAGATAGTGTATCAAAACTCTTGTTGCCTTTCCTTTCACATCCAGTAGCAACGTGTGACCATTGACGTTCAAGTTAGCATGCCCTCATTGTTTAGAGAACATCAGCTCTCTACTGGGCCTTGGCAGTCCTGGCCCTGATCTGGCCTTTGTCCATGTAGAGAAAGGTTGCACTTTTCCCTGTACCTTTGAACGTACAGCCCATGTGTTCTCTTGAGGCTGATGGGACAAGTAAGCTTGGACCTGTAGGAACCAGAAGTGAGACCCCTATCTCAAGCCTGCCTTTCAGCGTCTTTATGCTGTGTTTGGGGTTCTTTTTTTTTTTCTCCTTCCCACTGTGGATACTAGGCTTGGAGGAAGGCATGTACCATGGCATAGGCTGGTGAATTCTTGAATGAATTCCCTGTGGGAAGTGCTTCCTCTGTAAGTGACTGGGGAAAGAGGTGAATATCATTGATGAGGAAAGACCATGTATATGGATAGGTTCTTATTTGGGAAAACCAAAGTTTGAGAGCTTGGTACACAAGGAAGGTCGTGTCTAATGACACGAAGTCTTTTATCCAGGTATTCCACATCGTTGTTAACAGTGGCTTGCAAGGGAGGACTAATAGGTGTTCCCACAGAGAAGTCAGGAGAGGGAAAGCCACAGCATCTTCTGCCTTTCAGCCTAGGCCACGGAATGCCGTAGTCCCTAGGAACTTCATTTGAGTTTTATAATCTGATGGTAGCCAGCTGAGCAGAGGCCAGTGGGCCAACATTGGCCAGTAGTGACGTGCCCACTTGGTGGCAGCAAGCAAATGGGCTACTCCTCACTGGAGTCCTTGTGATGGCCTGCTCTCAGTTGAAAAGCACTGCTCTGTCTCAGCTCAGAGGTCCATTTGACTCATCTTTAGGACTTCACAGGAATGCTCAAGTGAAAATTTTGCTAGTCCTTAGGAATTAAAATCTTGTTTTTTAATCTTGTTCTGGAAACGAGTCACTTTTCTTTGTATGAGGATATTAGTGTCTTGTATTATAAAAACATTTTATATCTTTATTGTTTTTGGTTTGTTTTTAGCTCTGCCCATCTTAGAACTCACTCTGTAAACCGGGCTGGGGCTTGAACTCCAGAGATCCACCTACCTCTGCCTGCTGAATACTGGGATTAAAGACATACACCACCACTGCCCAGCTATATGTTTTTATTTTTTTTTAAATATTTATTTATTTGTTATGTATACAATATTCTGTCTGTGTGTATGTCTGCAAGCCAGAAGAGGGCACCAGACCCCATTACAGATGGTTGTAAGCCACCATGTGGTTGCTGGGAATTGAACTCAGGACCTTTGGAAGAGCAGGCAATGCTCTTAACCACTGAGCCATCTCTCCAGCCCATGTTTTTATTTTTTTATATTTGCAAATAGCTTTATGGCTAGGATCCTGTGTATTACGTCTCACAGATAAAATTACACATGTGTGGCGATGCTCGAGGCACCAGGGAAGTTACCTTTCGGAGGGGACTCTGTAGCCAAGGAAGTTGGGAGTTATTTGGCTCTGGTCTCTTTCAGAGGTAAACTCCAATGTGTAGACATGGATGACGACAGTTTGGATGAGCATGTGGCTCACAGCCCTGGACCAGGTGGACCCTCACGAGTTGGCCCCTCAGAACTGACCAGTGATGCTGGTAAGTCCCCACTGTTGGCAGGGTGTCTGCAGAGGATTAGCACTTGGTACTTTCTCCAGGTTGCTACTTTTTCCAGGTTGTTTGCTCCTCCTGGAAGCTTGAATGTCAGCTTTCACTTTTAACCTTTACAAAAAAACTTTTGAGGGGCTGGAGGAATGGCCTGGTGCTTAAGAGCAGTTGACTGCTCTTCCAGAGGACCCGGATTTAATTCCCAGCACCCACATGGCAGCTCACAACTGTCTATAACTCCAGTGACAGGATACGACACCCTCACATAGACATGAATGCAGACAAAACACCAGTGCACATGAAAATAAAATTAAGATCTTTTTTTTCCCGAAGACAGGGTTTTCATGTTTAGCTTTGGAGCCTGTCCTAGAATTCGCTCTGTAGATAAGGCTGGCCTCAAACTCAGAGAGATCGCCTGCTTCTGCCTCCTTAGTTCCTGAGTACTGAGATTAAAGACATACATCACAACTACCCAACTAAACTAAATAAAATCTTTTAAAAATAAATCGTTGATTAAGTTATAGTTACATTTGTTCTTTTTGTCTTTTTGTTTGGCTTTTTTGTATTGTCTTGTTTTTGAAATGGTGTCTGTGTGGTCCAGACTGTCCTTGAACTTTAAGACTTACTGTGATCAGCTCACCTCAATCTCCCAAATGGCTTGTAGATTGTGGTAAAACCACAATCAAGTCATTGTGGGTATTTTGTTTTTTTGTTTTTGTTTTTTTTTTTGTGGGGGAGGAGGTATTAGGGATGGAACCTAAGGCCTTGTGCATGCTTGGTAAGAAAGAGTCTACTGCTGAGCTGTAATCTATGTTTTTTGAAATAGGGTCTTGCTATGTAGCATAGGCTGGCCTTGAACAGCAATCCTTCAGACTATAGGGATTACATTTTGTTTGTTCGTTTTTGTTTTTGATTGGTTTCATGTATCCCATTCTGGCCTTTGACTTGATGTATATGTAAGGATAATCTTGAGCTCCTGATTCTTCTGCCTCTACCTCTCAAAGTGCTAGGGTAACAGATGTGTACCACTGTACCCAGTTTTGTGTGGTGCTGGAGATAGAAACCTGGGGCTTGATCATGCTGGGCACACTCTACCAGCTGAACTGTATTCCAAGCCACTGTGTCTTATTTTTAATACAGACAGCATAAGTGCAGAGTAAGAGGGCTCATTTGCCCATCATATGCCTCTCTAACATCTCCACCCCCGCTCTGGTAGCCTGACAGTTCCTTATAGTTACCTGTCCATTCCTAGAGCAGTTCTGGCCCTTTGATGCTTGGTTTGTGATGATGCCCTCACAGGCCTGTGCTTTTCACTTTGTGATCTAGAAGAAAGCAGCAATGGCCACAGTGGAGACTCTGAAGATGATACAGGTAGTGAGCATGAAGATGACACAGATGGGGAGGACACAGAGGGTCTGTCTGAGGAGGAAGACCCAGAAGATAGATCTGGTAAGATGGTTGGCATTTGAGCCAGTCCCCATGAATTTCCTAGTGAGGAGACAGCTTACGTTAGACCATCCACAGCCGTCAACAGTGGTTGTCACCACTGGAACAACTGACTCCTGCTACAGTTTTTAGTGCTTTTAGGTTTTTTCCCCCCCTTTTAATTTTTCAAGACAGGGTTTCTCTGTGTAGCCTTAGCTGTCCTGGAACTCGCTCTGTAGACCAGGCTGGGCTTGAACTCAAAAGATTCTCACCTGCCTCTGCCTCCTGAGTGCTGGGATTAAAGGTGTGTGCCACCACTGCTCATCTGTGGTTTTTAGTCTTGAAGTTTAGTTTAGTAATAGGATCCTGTGGGTATCTCTTCAGAACATTGAGCGGCATAAACTGTGGGATGATCTGGATAGACTGGAATTCTAAGATGATGAGCAGGAGGTCTTGGTAGCCCCTGCTTATCTCACAAGGGCCAGTTACTAGCATTATCCATGTCTGGGACAGCTTAACATGCCATAAAGGGCATACAGCCTGGGACCTCCTTTAGGACATAGCGTGTTAGTCCCCATCTTGTGGCTTGTTCTCTGCTCATTCAACAAGCTCATTGTGTAGCATTATTAAGAAATCCCAGGCTTATGTACACTGGTGAAAGTTTGTAACTTTAAACTTCTGCAAAGAACAGTGCTTGAATGGCACACCTCTGAAAAGCCTTCATGGCCACCCTGGCTAAGGGTAGCCTATGAGGACTCTATGTGGTTGGTTTGGCCCCACCCACCTATGGCCACCTTTTTCAAAGTGTCTTAGTTAGGGTTTCTATTGCTGAAATAAAATACCATGTCCTAAAGCAACCTGGGGAGGAAACGGTTTAATTTCATCTTATGGTTTGTAATCTATCATCTAAGGATGTCAGGCCAGAAACTCAAGTCAGTAACTTATTTATAAAAGGATATGGAGGAATGCTGTTTACTGGCTTGTTCGCTAGAGTTGGTTCAGTCTGCTTTCTTATAGCAGGCAGGACAACCAGCCCAGAGGTGACACTCCCCACAGTGAACTGAGCCCTTCCACATCATCAATAAAGAAAATGCCCCACAGTCTTGTCCATAGGACAGTCTGGTCAGACATTTTCTCAACTGAGGTTCTCTCTTCCCAAATGAATCTGGCTTGTGTCAAGTTGACATAAAACTAACCAGCACACAAGCAAAGGGCTCAATTGGATCAGAATTCTGGTCTCTTCAGGTTTCCTTCTGACGTGGTCCTGAAGCCAGGAGGTCACAATCCCAAAGTACCTACTATCACCTGGATATCAGCCTTTGATTAGATGCCTAAAGCTGTCAATGTTAGAATGTTCCAGAAAGGTAACCATTATAAGTGGGACAGTACTCATCATAAAGGAGTAGAACTGATTGGTAACTTTGTAATTATACTGACTGCCTCACTCTATAGCCAAAGCTGGCCTCAAATTCTTGGCAATTTTTCTGCATTAGCCTCCTAAACAACTAGAATTAGAGGCATGTTACTACTATGCCTGGCCAGAGGGGTGTGTGTGTGCTGTTCTAATTCTGAGTGTAGACTAGAGAGTATGTCTGTCCTTGGTTAAAGTCACAGATGTACCTGTTTCCAGCACTGAGGTAGGCTTGTCCTATTCTCAGCTGGACTGTCAGAGCAGGCTGCACCAGAAACTGATTATAGACGAGATTGGAGGCGGGACTCACTGAGCCAGGATTCCTGGTATTCCAGAGCTCATCATCTAGTGGTAGAGACCAGCTGTAGAGCAGCAATCAGGGATAGATGCCCAGAGTGTGATACTGGGGATGTGAGGAACTTCAACAGTTGGACGTAAAAAGGTTTTAGAGAAAGACATATCTAAGCCACAGCATAATGGGCAGGAGCTAACCATATGCCTTTCTCACAGAAACAGAAAAGTAGCTAAAACAGTATCCAAGGGAGGTGCCAACAAGTGCTAGTACCAACTGTGTAGTAGGCAGTTAGCCTGGAAACCAGGTGCTTCTAAAGATAGCATCTCCAAGAACGCCAGGGCGCAAATGCCAGAGTCCATTCTGGAAAGAGATAGGATTGGTGAGCAGAGAACAGAAGGGCTGTCTTAGAATAGAATCTTTGGGCTGGTTGGTAGTGGCACACGCCTTTAATCCCAGCACTTGGGAGGCAGGCGGATCTCTGTGAGTTCAAGGTCAACCCGGTCTATTAGAGCTAGTGCCAGGACAGGCTCCAAAGCTACAGAGAAACCCTGTCTCAAAAAACCAAAAAAGAATAGAGAGAATCTCAGTTGAGAAAAATGTCCCACCATTGTGGAGGTGGGAGCAGAGTATTGATTGGTGAGGAACAGATGATGTAGAGCCTGAAGCCTCAGCTGAGCATTGTGAAGGGTAGGAAAAGGCCTATGTGTTCCTAGTGCCCGTCTCTGGTTCCCACACTGTGTCCTGCTGCTAAGGTGGACCTGCTTTGCTTCTGTTGGCGTCTTTCCCAATTTGCATAGTATTAATCTCTTAATATCTTGTTCTGAGAAATGTGGATGACTGATTCCTCATACTCAGTACTCATGTTTTCTAGCTCTCCCAACGGTGTCAGTTATTGCAGCATGTGTGGATTATTTTGAGTGAACAGAGCCTTCCACAGTTCCTCTGCTCACCAATCCTGTCTCTTTTCAGAATGGACACTGTTTGGGCCCTGGCATTCTTGGAGACTCTGTCCAGGCTAGCTGCCTACTGCACTGTTGATACTAACACGCTTTAGCACTTCCCACGGATATTGTTTTAATTATTTTTCTCAAGGCAATTAATAGAAGACTTCATTAATATTAATAGAAGTTGGGGCTTACAGTTCAGAGGGTTAGAGCCCAAAGTGGGGAACAGGGTAGTAGGCAGGTAGGCATGGGACTGGAGCAGTAGCTGAGAGCTCACCTTTTGAAATATAACCATGAAGCAGAGAAAGACACTGGGTAATGATGGACGTCTTTTGAAATTACAAAGCCTGGGGCTGGAGAGATGGCTCAGAGGTTAAGAGCATTGCCTGCTCTTCCAAAGGTCCTGAGTTCAATTCCCAGCAACCACATGGTGGCTGACAACCATCTGTAATGAGGTCTGGTGCCCTCTTCAGGCCTGCAGGCATACACACAGACACATAATAAATAAATAAATAAATAAATAAATAAATAAATAAATAAATAAATAAATAAATAAATAAATAAATAAATAAATAAATAGAAAACAGAAAAAAAAAAAAGAAATTTCAAAGCCTGCTCCCAGTAACGCATTTCTTCCACTGAGGACACACCTCCTAATCCTTCCCTAACAGTTCCACCAACTGGAGAACAAGTATTCAAATATATGATCCATTCTCTTTCAACAACATGTTTTTTTTTTAAAGATTTATTTATTTATTTTTTATACAATATTCTTTCTGCGTGTATGCCTGAAGGCCAGAAGAGGGCACCAGACCTCATTTCAGATGGTTGTGAGCCACCACGTGGTTGCTGGGAATTGAACTCAGGACCTTTGGAAGAGCAGGCAATGCTCTTAACCGCTGAGCCATCTCTCCAGCCCCCTCAACAACATATTTTCAGGGCGTTACTTGACAACCCAAATGAGAGTTCTGTGAGGGAAGCTGCTCAGGTCCTTGGCAGTTTGTACCCTTTTTTTCTTTACCTTCAAGTCAGTAAGGTCTATAGTTCTCAGTGCACAAAACATTGCTTTGTAGACTATGGAAATTGGTCAAAACAAGATGGCCAGCTCCTTACATTCAAATTGCATAAGAAGAATCAAATTACCTGTTTGGATTCTGCTGCCATGAGCTTTTAATTACACAGGAAAGCTGAAGTTATATATGTCATTCTGCTTTGTACTTAATATTTCAAAATGTTACGGATATGTCTTTCATCGATTTTCCTCTGTGGCATAACAAATGGACACTAACTTAGCTAGGAACAGAATGTTTATTGTTTGTATGTTTCCATGGATCAACTGGGTCTTTCTCTTTTCTCTCTTCTCTTTCCTCTCTCTCTCCTCTCCTCTCTCTCTTTTCTTTTCTCTCTCTATCCTCTCCTCTCTCTCTCTCCTGGTTTTTCAAGACAGGGTTTCTCTGTGTAGCCCTGGCTGTTCTGGAACTTGTTTTGTATGCCAGGCTAGTCTTGAACTCAGAGGTCCTTCTGCTCTGCTTTCCAAGTACTATGATTAAAGGTGTGCTCCACCACCACCTGGCTTCAACTGGCTTCTCTTATTCAGGTATCACTAAGTAGTTTCACGGTGTCAGACAGGCTATGCATTCTTTCTGAACTTCAATCCTCTTCCAAGCCCCATCTCTGCCTGCATGAAGCCCTGTTTACTAGCTGATTGTTGACAGATCATTCTTAGCTACTGGTGTTAGCCCCTCCCTTGGGAGTGCATGAAAATGCTTACCTGTGTCCTACCAGGTAGAGACAGAAGGATCACAAGTTTGGAGTCATCTTCATCTAGATAGTCGGTTTGGGATACATGAGACCCTTTCTCACTTTCTCAAAAAAAAAAAAAAAAAAGAACAATAGGAGCTGGTGGATTAGAGTGCTTGCCACCAAGCCTGATAGCTTGAGTTCAATCCCTGAAATTCACATGGTAGGAGAGAAGCAATTCCTATAACTTACCCTCATCTTGCCCAATAAGTAAACAGTTTCTCCTTCCTTTCTTCCTTCCTTCCTTCCTTCCTTCCTTCCTTCCTTCCTTCCCTCCCTCCCTCCCTCCCTCCCTCCCTCCCTCCCTCCCTCCCTCCTTCCCTCCCTCCCTCCCTCCCTCCCTCCTTCCTTCCTTCCTAAAATCCTTTTAAAAGAGCTCACCTGGTGGGATTTCTTTCTTTTTTTTTTTTGGTTTTTTTTTTTTGGTTTTTCGAGACAGGGTTTCTCTGTAGCTTTGGAGCCTGTCCTGGAACTAGCTCTTGTAGACCAGGCTGGTCTCGAACTCACAGAGATCCGCCTGCCTCTGCCTCCCGTGTGCTGGGATTAAAGGCGTGCGCCACCACTGCCCAGCTCACCTGGTGGGATTTCAACCAGCCAAAGATAGTTCTTTTTTGTGGATTGGCAGCAGGGCATGGAGAAGGGCAGCCTAGTACCTTTGCTAACCCACCCACCTACTCACAAAGAACTGAAGCTCACGCCCTTAATCGCAGCACTTGGATGGCAGAGGTGGGCAGATCTCAGTGAGTTTGAGGCCAGCCTGGTCTACAGCCAAGACAGTCAAAGAAACACAGAGAAACCCTGTCTCAAAAACAAAACACAACAAACAAAAGGAACCAAATTCTGAGGCCTAGTGAGAATCTGCTTCTCTGGTCCCTGTGATTTATGTGTTTAGTAGTTCATAGAGGGATGTTGCTAGCTTTGTATTGAATGCATCTTCAATGTTCCACTGGCTAGGCCTCTGCCTCATACTGCTGTAAAATTGACCACATCTTTTATAGCCATTGACCCAGTTAGGATCTTCTGGCAGTATTCTACAAGGAAGGAGGAGAGGCCCAAAAAGGAGGTCTCATCTGATTGCAGATATTTGTTGTCCTTGTGTTGAAAGACTTGTGCAGCCATGCAAGGGTTATTGTTCCAAGGTGGCATTCTTAAAGGTTTAGTCAGTAGTTTGTCATGTGGTGTGTTCACCCCAAGTTCCCCAAAGCTAAGAACTGAGGACTAAACCCAGGACCTTGCACTTGCTAAGCAAGTGCTCTAATGCTGAGTTAAATCCCCATCCCCTGGTGGCTTAGTTGCTAGCTCCATCTTCTCTGAATCCTGTGCTAAGTCCTGACACCTAACTTCTTGGATGCTCTGTCTTTATTATGAGGCTCAGGTGTTAGAACTTAGTGTAATTACTTAGCCAGTATCCCTGTTCCCTTAGCTCAGAGCAGCTTTGGTCAAAGAGGCTTTGGGTGAGGAGACATGGTTAGCTTAACTATTCAGAGTGGGCACTTTGTAGAGTGTGGCCTTGCAGGTAGATGGGAGGCATGTCCTGAGAGGAGCTGGGATTCTGACGAGAGGCTGGTTTCCTGAGCACATCTTGGGTCTGCTCAAGGCCAGTCCTTAAGTATGCACTCGTACCTATACTTACTAAAAGTTTAATATTTCTCTTCACCCAAGGTTCTGAAGATTCAGAAGATGGTGTAGAAATGGCAGCGGCAGCAGTGGAGACTCAAAGGAAGCTCGAAGCTAGCAGTGCACCCAATTCTGATGATGATGCAGAGAGCTGCCCCATTTGCCTCAATGCATTCAGAGACCAGGCTGTGGGCACCCCAGAGACATGTGCCCACTATTTCTGCTTGGACTGCATCATTGAGTGGTCCAGGGTGAGCTAGCTTTACACTGTGCTACTACTACCTATAATAAGTAGGCCTGGGCTACTCCTACCTGTAATGACTAGGCCTGATTCTCTATAGTAAAGCTGAACATAGGACTGAGTCCTGGGCCCTCAGCGCTGTCTGGGAAGGCTTACTCTTGGGGTATGTCTATGGATGACGGGGCTCCTGAGAGGAGGACTCTGAATTTTCTGAGGATCAGGATACAAATCCTGAGGCCACCTCACATAGTGTGAAACAACCTCTTTAGATACTAAAATACTACATGTGATTACTCAGTTCTGACAGTCAGTAATGAAGAGACAAAATTGTGTCGGTTGCCTATCTCCCCCATGAACTTTCAGGAACATTGCCTGACTCTTCTCCCACTGGCAAAGAGCTATATGTATGCATAGGTATGTGGTGTGTGCCTGTACTTACATGTAGTTGCTAAAGGATGCCATGTATTCTGCTCTGTCAGGCTGGCCTTGAACTCATAGAGATCCGCCTGCCTCTGCCTCCCTAGTGCTGGGAATAAAGGTGTGCGCTGCCACCACCGCCCAGCTTATCTTATTCCTTTTGAGAAAGGATGTATTACTGAAGTTAGAGCTAGATCAGCAGCCAGCAAGCCCCAGAAGTTCTCTCATACTCCATGGAACCAATAAGAGGAATTTTTAAATTTTTCTGAGACATACTCTCTGTAGATCAGGCTGGTCTCAAATTCACAATCCTCCTGCCTCCCATATGCTGGATAATGGGTAGGTACTCTAACATTTAGCTTGAAATTGCTGATTGTTAAATTCTTTTTTTTTTAAAGATTTATTTATTTATTATGTACACAGTGTGCAGCCTCCATGTATGCCTACAGGCCAGAAGAGGGCGCCGGATCTCATTACAGATGGCTGTGAGCCACCATGTGGGTTGCTGGGAATTGAACTCAGGACCTCTGGAAGAGCAGTCAGTGCTCTTAACCTCTGAGCCATCTCTCCAGCCCCTAAATTCTTTATTTGGAGATAGTAATGATAAGTGAAGGTGATTCTGCAATGTTCTGATGTGATCTTTATTTCTTACAGAATGCCAACTCCTGTCCGGTTGATCGAACAATATTTAAATGTATTTGTATTCGAGCCCAGTTTAATGGTAAAATTTTAAAGAAGGTAAGTGTTGTTACTGCCTACTCCTGCTTGTGTCCTCGTAGGAAGGAACATGATCCTTAAGTGGTGATTTGCTTTTCTCAGTGGGGAGGCTGTCAGTTTGATTAAGCTTTAAAGGAGTAATTGAAGCACACATTTTGGCCCTGAGCTTTGCTCAAGGCTAGTAGGGCTGTCCATATTTTCTGGTGCACAGGCGTCATGGTGAAGATGTTAAAGTTTCTGGGCTTCTATTTCTCACCCCCTCTTATTACAGAGCTTCTGTTGGCCTGTCTCCTTATGAGTTAAAGTCGTGGTATTGTACTAGGATAGGTCAAAGAACCATGGGAGCTAAAATGTAGAAAGTACTGTACTGATAGAGAGGTGTTTCCTCTTCTCTCACAGAAGGCCTTGGCATATTTATTATTTATTGTTTTCTTCTATCCCCCCTTCTCTATCCTTTTCTTCTTTCTTTCTTCTTTCCTTCCCTTTCTTTTTCTTGTCTCTCTTTCTCTTTCCTTTCTGTCCCTCCCCTTTTTTTCTCTCTTCTTTCTTCTTCCCTCTCTTCTTCCTTTCATCCTTTACGTGGATCTCTGTAACCCTGGCTGTCCTGGAATTCATTATGTAGACCAAACTGACTTCAAACTCAGATTCTCTTGCCTCTCTCCCAAGTGCTGGAGTCAAAGATGTGTGTCTGGTCCTTCGTGGAGCTCTTTTACCTGCCCTGCATTGGAGAGAAAACAAGTCACCATATGTCTTAGTTAGGGTTTCTGTTGCTGCAACAAAATGTGACCAAAACACAAGTTGGGGAAGAAAAGCTTTCTTTGGCTTATACTTCCACATCACTGTTCATTATTGAAGGAGGTCAGGACAGGAACTCAAACAGGTGGAAACCTGGAAGCAGAAACTGATGCAGAGGCCATGGAGGAGTGCTGCCTACTGACTTGTTTTTCATGGCTTGCTCAGACTGTTTTCTTATAGAACCCAGGACCACTAACCCAGGGGTGGCACACTACCTACTACAGTGGGTTGGCAAGAAGATGCCATCCCGTCTTTGCTCATAGGCCTATCTGGTAGGGGTATTTTCTCAGTTGAGATTTTCTTTTCTAAAATGATGCTATCTTAAGTTGCCATAAAACTAGCCAGCCTAGAGCCCAAGTAGATCTTGGACCAGTGGTTTTACTCTAGATTAGGAACATGTTGTCCTTTGAATTGACCACTCAGATTCTGAGGGTACAACATTCAGTGACCAGCAGTTCTGTCTTCAGATTCCAGTGGAGAACACTAGAGCCTGTGAGGATGAAGAGGCTGATGAGGAAGACCCCACCTTTTGTGAGGTGTGTGGCAGGAGTGACCGTGAGGACCGACTTCTGCTCTGTGATGGCTGTGATGCTGGGTAAGGGCGATGGTTCCTTCTACCTGCCTTGCAGGCTGTTAAATTGGTCAGAAGAGCAGGGTGGAAAGTACTTAGGGTTCCACTGTGGTGTAGAGTTCTAGTAGGTCACTGGCTCTTCAGTGGTGACCCTGATACCTCTCATGACTCTTGTGTCTATACCTCCTTGAGGCTGCTCAAAGGCCATACAGGATATCAAAACCAAAGAAAAGAAAGACAGGAGAGTGGGCGTGCCTTAGGAGAGAGGGCAGGCAGGCTAAAGGGTTGCTTTGGGGACTGCCTCATCTTGCATCTTTTTTTTACTATTATTATTATTTTCAGTGTGTGTGTGGTCTGCATGTGGATGTGTGCATGTGAGTGCAGGTATCTGTGGAAGCCACAGGTATTGGATCACCCTGGAGCTGGAATTATAGATGGGTGTAAGTTGCCTAAAGTTAGAGTCTTGTACCCTGCAAGAGCAATATATGGTTTTAACTGCTGAGTTCTCTCTCCATCCTCCTTTTCTGTATACTTGAAGTTGCTCTGTCATTCACAGCACAGTAAGAGAGTCAAGAATATCTACTGAGCCACCTCTCCAGCCCCAGCACTGTACCTCTTGTTCCCATAGGTACCACATGGAGTGTTTGGACCCTCCTCTACTATGTGCTTCTGACCCTGTCTTCTGGGGCCCTGCTGGTGTTCTTTGCTCGCTATTTGATCTCTTTGAGTTAAGATGGAACTGGCCTCCTCAGATCTTGCTGGATCTTTGGCTGTTGGTTAAAAAGGGTTTTCTGCTATAAAATCGTGACCAAGAGTTAATAGAAAGAATACTCTTCCCCAATGATGAGGCTGGTCAATCTGAATGTTCCCTAGGGCAGGAAATAGCAGTGCCAAGGTTTGTGCAAGAGGCTTTCTACCATCCAGGCTGGAAGCTGGGGGCTGTTTTCTGAGCTTGCCTTCACTCTGCTTTCATGGGAGTTCTGTGCTGCCATTTGCACTGACTCCACTGGCTGTGCCTGCATGTGTGGTGTTTACCACAGGAACTGAGTTACAGCATCTCAAAGCATGAAGGCACAGGGAACTCCTGCTCCCTCCCATGCCTGTGGAAATGTGGATGGTGCACTGGATACTTCACAGCAGTACTTGGGCCTTCCTGCCCTACATTGCTGATACACCGTGGACTTGGTCTCCCTCCTTCAGTGCTGGTGCTCCATGCACTTGATGTCCCTCCTTCTGGAATTGTTTGAATGCATGTTCCTGAATGTCTCTGCCTTACTGAGTGTAACTCTTCGAGAGTCCTGCAAGCATCCACAGCCTCTTCCCTCTTAGTTTTTGTATTTATTTATTTAGTTTGAGACAAGGTCTGACTATATAGCTGTGGCTGACCTGGAATTGGCTATGTAAACCGGGTTTGCCTGCCTCTGCCTTTGAGTCCTGGAATTAAAAGCCTCTTGACTGGCTTATTTTATTTATGAGAATACTCTTCTTGTTGCCCAGATCAGGTTCCAACTACTATACTAAGCTAGAACCTTCCACACTGACTTTTTTTTTCCCCCCTGGTTTTTTGAGACTGGGTTTCTCTGTAGCTTTGGAGCCTGTCCTAGAACTAGCTCTTGTAGACTGGGCTGGCCTCACAGGAGATCCACCTGCCTCTGCCTCCTGAGTGCTGGGATTAAAGGCATGCGCCACCACCGCTTGGCCCACACCAGCTCTAGTGCTGAGATTACAAGTGTGCACTTCCACACCTAGCTCTATTAACTTTTTTTTTGAGATAGGAATTTAAACTGGCCATAAACTGCAGGCCAGATTGTGCAACAGTTCTCTTCTCTGCTGCAGGAACAGTAAATGTGAAGTACTATGCCTGAGTCTGTTCATTCTGTAAATCTGTTTGTTTCTAGTCACGGTAACTTTGATCAGGAGTTTCTGGGGATTTTTTTTATCTTCATTAAGAATCTTTTTTTTAACAAGAGTTATCCTTGTAAATCTCATTGATTTATATATTTCACTTAACATATACAACAGTACAGCATTAAAGTCGTGTTAGATCTAAAATTAACACACATTAGTAATTCTCATACTTTGAAGCACCTAAGTACTATTGACTTTTTTTTTTGTTTGTTTGTTTTGTTTTTCAAGACAGGGTTTCTCTGTAGCTTTGGAGCCTGTCCTGGAACTAGCTCTTGTACACCAGGTTGTTCTTGAACTCACAGAGATCCGCCTGCCTCTGAGTTCTCTGTATCTTAATAGTTGAGTTTCAGTTCACAAGTCTAAAATTTCTCATTCATTTTGACATGGAATCACAAGGCTTTCTACAGATGCTTTGGTTTATGAGCATGTGTATATTCTTTGATACTTTGCAAAATAAAGATTTTTTTGTTGTTGTTTTTTGAGGCAGGGTTTCTTTGTGTAGCCCTGCCTGTCCTGAAAGTCATTCTGAAGACCAGGTTGAACTCGAACTCAGAGATCTAAATATCTACCTAAACATCTGGTAGTCTTTTTTTTTTTAAATATTTATTTATTATGTATACAATATCCTTTCTATGTGTATGCCTGCAGGCCAGAAGAGGGCACCAGATCTCATTACAGATGGTTGTAAGCCACCATGTGGTTGGTGGGAATCGAACTCAGGACCTTTGGAAGAGCAGGCAATGCTCTTAACTGCTGAGCCATCTCTCCAGCCCCATAAAGATTATTTTTGAGTTTAAAGAATTATGGCTCACTTTAAAGGTCCATGTTCACAGGGAGACAGGAGAAAGTGGGGGAAGATCTTAGGATAGAACTTACTGGGTTTCCTTATGACTTTTCAGGCTTTGTGTTTTTTATATGATGTATTCTGGAGAAGTAGGCCACCTCTCTTATGTGTGATACCCCAGTGAGTGTCACATGCGTGACTATTCCTTGTGGAGTTGGGTTTTCTCTGGTTCAGTCCTGTGGTCATGACAGGGTAGTTACGTCAAATTGAATTCATGGTTGGAATTTCAGAAAACAGCTTTGATTGGCTTGTGTATCCGTGCTTACTTCAGGGCCACTTGTGTATTCTATGTAGAAAAGTAAAAGGTTATGACTAAGAGTTGGTTTAGGCCTTAAGAGTGCTTATTCCTCTTGCAGAGGACCTGCGTTTGGTTCCCAGGTTTATAACCACCTGTGTAGTTTATAACCACCTGTGTAGTTTATAACCACCCATAACTCCCAGGCATTTTGTACATAATATAAATCTTAAAAAAAAGAAAACATTTTTTTAAAAGGAAAGAAAGATAGAAGGTGCTAGCACAGCACTCCCCAAAATTTATTTATAGAAACTTGATGGAAACAATTTAAGAAAAAGACCTGAAGCCAGGCGTGGTGGCTCACACCTTTAATCACACACTCTGAGTTCTAGAACAGCCAGGGCATACATAGTATGATCCTGTCTGAAAAAAAATCAAAGGACAGGGACAGAGAAAAGCATAGGATGAGGTAGAGGTAGGAGGGCTTCTTAGGGTGCCGTCTTGAAAAGCCTGTAGCTTAGCTCTTGGAAGCCCTCCATGCCTTGTCCTTGAGGGTTCCCCCCCCCCAAAGATTTATTTATTTATTATGTGTACAATGTTCTGCCTGCATGTATGCCTGCAGGCCAGAAGAGGGCACCAGATCACATTATAGATGTTTGTGAGCCACCATGTGGTTGCTGGGAATTGAACTCAGGACCTCTGAAAGAGCAGCCAGTGCTCTTAACCTCTGAGCCACCTCTCCAACCCCAGCACTGTACCTCTTGTTCCCATAGGTACCACATGGAGTGTTTGGACCCTCCTCTCCAGGAGGTACCTGTGGATGAATGGTTCTGCCCAGAGTGTGCGGCCCCTGGTGTTGCTCCTACTCATGGTAATGTGCTATCCTTTATTTGGGTCTCTCTTACTGTCAGTTTTAGAGAAGGACCGTGGAGAAAATCTGGACTTGTTATAAAGAGAACCTCCATCAGGGAGAGGGCTTTCTGTGGACCCGTAGGTAGGAGCTTTGGAGGCCATGGCAGATTGTCTTTTTATTTTATTTTTTACTGATTTTGTGGGGGTTTGTTTTGTTTTTGTTTTGTTTAATTTTTTTCTTTGTATTTTAAAGTATTATTTGTTTGTTTTGTTGTTATTTGGTTTAGTTTAGTTTTAAGACAGAGTCTCTCTGTATAGCTGTGACTGCCCTGGAACTTTATTCTGTAGACCAGGCTGGCCTTGAACTCTCAAAGATCCTCCTGCTTCTGCCTCCTAAGTGCTGGGATTAACAGATTGTTAACTGGGGGCTTTCAGTTCTAAAGGTCTGTGAGGGAAAGCCTACACATGACCCAGAAGCCTGTGACTCTCTTCCAAGATGCAGCTCCTGTGAGTGATGAGGAGGTCTCCCTGCTACTGGCTGACGTAGTGCCTACTACCAGCAGGCTTCGGCCTCGAGTAATCAGGACCCGGGCCATCGCTAGGACACGGCAGAGTGAGAGAGTGAGGGCAACTGTGAACCGGAACCGGATCTCCTCTGCCAGAAGGGTCCAGGTAGGTGGCTGGCACTAGGCTGGGGCAATGCAGGGTGGTCTCTGGACTTGGGAACTGGACTGAAGAGGTTCCGCTGGCAAAGAGCCCATAGCATTCTCATATTCCAGGCCTAGCATGCATGCACTCAGTCTGCCAAGAAAGCAGGTGAGTGTATTGAAGACACTGTACTTCACCTATGTGCCAGCAGGACCAGGAACTGCCTTATTAGAGGCTTTGATGGATGCGATGATGATTTGGGGAAATTTATTGTAGTGTGAAAAAGGCCAGTCACTGGCTCTTCCTCATGTCTGGCTCCTGGCACTCAATGTTAGATGTCTGTGGCCTCATTTCTGTGTACTGAGGAAGCTTAGAAGTTATTTCTATGGGCCAGATTAAAGCGCACGCCTTTAATCCCAGCACTCGGGAGGCAAAGGCAGGTGAATCCCTGTGAGTTCGAGGCCAGCCTGGTCTACAAGAGCTAGTTCCAGGACAGCTAGGGAAACCCTGTCTCGAAAAAAAAAAAAAAGTTCTCTTTATGAAGTCATATTCCCGTGGTCAGTATAGTGACATCATGGTCCAAGTTCTAAATGGGTTGCAGGACTGGGAACTATCTCCTGTCCCATGCCCTGACTCTGTAATCTCTACTTTTGCACTTAAGTCTCAGCTCATGCTTGCTGTTCCTCTTTTGCTTTGTGCTCTAGATGCAGGGCAGTGTTGGGGGCTGCTATTTCTCACTCAACTCTTTTTTTTCTATCTGCTGGCGCTTTGCCTGTTCCCTGCTAGGCGCTCATCACCATAAACCTGCCTCACTTGGGGCTCTCCTTAGATCATACCTGCCTCCTTTCTTCTTCCTGCTTAGATCTCCATTTGTTCCTTGATAGTGGCTGAATGCCCTAGTCCATTCTTGCCCTGACTTTTTCCCTCCTAGAAACTCTTCTAAGAACTACTGTCATTGTGACCATGCTGTCCATTCTTGGCAGGAGTGGAGGGAGGTGGTTTCAGTGCCAATCTGTTCTGCCTCTCTGCTCAATTTGAGCCACATTCAGGGACTGAGAGGGAGTCTGCACTGACCCTGTCGACTCACATGGCCCGGCTCAGTGTCCCATCCATGGAAAGGGTGGTCATCCACTGAGTGGCACTGTCCCTTGTATGCAGCATGTGCCAAGGTACCTCATGTCTTCTCTGCTGGATGAAACTATCGAGGCTGTCGCCACTGGTCTGAGCACTGCTGTATACCAGCGTCCCTTGACACCTCGTGTGCCTGCAAAACGGAAAAGGAAGGCAGGTAAGCTGGCATGATGGGCTTGCCTCCCACCATCAGCTCTGTTCTGGGGTCCAGTTGTGTGGTCATTTCTGTAACTTTCTCAACCAAAAGTACAGCACACCTGTCACATATGTGGGTTCCATGCTGACAAGACCATCTAGACTTAGCTAGAGAACACTAGGGAAGAAGAAGCACATCTGGACTGATGGGGACAGATGTGCGAATGTTAATCCCTGATTGAAGTTATATTTAGTGTTGACATGGCTTTTGCATTTTCCTAAACCTACATGTATCTGGAACTAGTATAAACTGTAAGCAAACATTGTGACACATTACAGAGGAGACCTAAAACCCCGACACCAACCTCTGCATCCTGATCTTACCGTACTGACCTGACCCTCTGTTTCTGTATATTGTTTGATGCTCCTAGTAGGTGCAACTCAGTGTGTACTTAGGGATTTCTGCCTCACTAGGTGGGCCATAATTAATCTTGTAGCCTCCTAAAATTATACTTTATTGGGTTGGCAAAATGGCTCAGTAGGTAAAGGTGCTTGCTGCCAAGCCCAACGACACAAGCAGGTTCCTGGAATCTACCTCATGGAAAGAGAACTGGAACGTACAAGTTGTTCTTGATAGGCTATGTGTATGGTACACACACACACATAAATAAATTTTAATTAAATTTACTTCCTTGACATCTGTGCACAGGAAAGTGAATGCACCCACTCCCACTCTTAAGTGCATGGTTACAGGTTTGACAAATGATGTCCTTGCCAGAGTATAGGACACTTGGAAAAGAACATGCCCTCCCACTCCACCCAGCGCTTATGGTGTCATTCTCATCATTGGCCATCAGTCTGCGTTCACACAGGATTCAGCCGAAGTCTCTGGGCTTGTTTTGTTTGCTTGCACAGAGCCTTTAGAACATATGCAGTGTGTGTGTCTTTTCATTACCAGAGAGTCTGTTAAATGTGCTAGTTTGTTTACTTTTTTGTTTTGTTTTTCAAGACAGGCTTTCTCTGTGTAACAACCCTACCTGTCTTGGAGCTTGCAAATATTTTTTTTAAAGATTTATTTATTTATATATACAATATTCTGCCTGCATCTCATTCATTACAGATGGTTGTGAGCCACCATGTGGTTGCTGGGTAGGAATTGAACTCAGGACCTCTGGAAGAGCAGTCAGTGCTCTTATCCTCTGAGCCACCTCTCCAGCCCTGGAGCTTGCATTTTAAACCAGGCTGACCTCAGACTCACACAGATCTGACTGCCTCTGCCTCCCTAGTGCTGGAATTAAAAGTGTGCCCCACCATACCTGGCTCAGTTTGTTTCCTTCTAACTTGTTGCTGGTCTTATTTTGGTTATATCTAATTTAGGCGACCTAAGGAGAAACCAATATCTGGGTACCATGCCTTTGGTCCTAGCACGTAGGAGATAAGAGGCAAGTGGGTCTCTAGGAATTTGAGGACTGCCTGATCTACGTAGTGAATTTCAGGCTAGCTATCGTTACATAGTGAGACACTGTCTCAAAAAATAAATAAATAAATAAAGTAAATTAAAAAAACAATAAAACTGCAGAAAAGTAAGCGATTCACAATCCCATACCCTTAGCTTAGGAATTATCAGGTGGCTTCTGGCAGAAGAGAGTCGGACAGAGGGTCAGGTCAGTAAGGTAAGATCAGGATGCACAGGTGGCCTCTGAGAGATAACTGCTCTAGTGGATGACCCCACACCCATGCAACTCCAGTTGGACTTGGTGGTTTATTTTTAAAAAAAAGTTTCTCATGAAGTTGAGAGGGGTTGGGAGATATGGATTGGATCTGGGAGGAGGAGGAGGTGTGAATTTTATCAAAATTATTATAGACATATGAAGTTCTCAAAGAACAATATATACATTTAAAAAGAATAAAGTTGCTGGAAACTTCATGCATGCAGGTAATTTTGCGAACAGATGTTTTCATTTTTTTCCTGGTAGTATGGAAGAGTGAAGAGATTAGATCACCTGCTTGATCCTATGTTTAACTTTAGAAAAAAAAATACCAAACTTTCCAACTCAAAATAGTATCTCTTATGTATATTTGAAAGACCTAGTTACTCTGCATATTATGAATGCATTCTCAGCAGCATTCAAGTTTGGTTTCAGTTTTGCTCACCAGAGGGTGTGTGTGTGTGTGTGTGTGTGTGTGTATGTGTGTGTGTGTGTGTGTGTGTGTGTGTGTGTGTGTGTGTGTTTGCGTGTGTTTGCGTGTGTGTGTGTTTGCATGTGTGTGTGTTTGCGTGTGTGTGTGTTTGCGTGTGTGCCTGTCTGTCTTTAGAATCTTCTTCAGGAAGCCCTCCTTTCATCAAGAGCAGAGCTTAGAATCCGGAGTCGTCTCTGTGTTCTGAGCAAGCAGCTGGTCATTGTCTAGGTCAGTGACATGGCTCTTCTTAAGGTCTCCCACCTGCAGCTGAGGTTGATGGTCAGGCTTTCACTTCTGTGTTGCACATCTGTGTCTCCTGCTTGTCATATCACATCCTGCTTCTCGGCCCTGATTGCTAACTCATTTGTTTCATCAAATTATGTAGATTGTGACCAACATTTGATTAAAGGTAGGAGTTTGTTTCCTCTTCAGTCCCAATGAGGACAGTCAGGCACCCCTCCTTAAGGTTTTTTACTTTCTATGTGTTTGAGTGTTTTATCTCTGTGCACCACATGCATGGCTATTGCCTACAAAGGCCAGAAAAAGGTGTTAAGTCTCTTGGAACTGGAGTTACAGTTGTGAGCCCTGAACTGGAGTTACAGTTGTGAGTCCTATGTAGGTACTGGGAACTTAACATGGGTCCTCTGCAAAAACAACCAGTGCTTTTAACAATGAACCACCTCTTCAGCCTTGGTTGTAGTTTTATTTCTGTGAACTTGTTTCCATATCCCCCTCCCTTTCTTTTTGTAAAACAGATTCTGTCTTTATAGCTCAAGCTGGCCTTGAAACTCACAGCATAGTCTTCCTGCCTTAGCTTCTTGAGTGCTAGGATAGTTTATTTAGGGCACTTGGGGGTGGGAGGGCTAAGAGGCAGGAGCTCAAGGTCATCCTCAGCTACATTGTGAATTTGAGTCTAGCCTACCCTACAAATGAAATTCTGTCTCTAACTAAAAATGAAAGTGCTTATTTGAATTAAGACCAAGTCAGATTTGTGTTGGGCTGTGTTTGTTAGCTCCTTCTCTTTGCTCTTCACTGTCTCCTGTCTGCAGACTGTGTGCTTGAGCTTAGACACCTGTCAGGCCTGGGTAGGAGGTTTTATATTTTTGTGTTGCAAGAGCATTCTGGGTCTGTGCCTTTAATCCCAGTATGTGGGAGGCAGAGCCAGGCATATCTCTTGAGTTTGAGACCAACCTGATCTATATAGTTTCATGCTAGTCAGGGTTATGTATTTAACAGTCATAGCAGTGCCCTGTAATATAAGTTAGGTGAGCCCATTCTCCTTCCAAGTGTCTTCCTGTAGTGCTGGTGTCCCTTCCACTGTGATGCTGGGAGATAGTGCAGTCCTATAAGAAGAGAGACAGTGTATGGCCCAAGTGTCTAGGCTACTTCATAAGGGTCACATGAACTAAATAACTTAATAACACAAAGTGAGAAATAGGGGTTCATCCATACCACATATACACTTCAGGAAAAGATTGATTCCTGACCTGGACAGTGTAGGTTAGGATTGCCTGAGATTTCATCACATTATTCCAAATAGTACAGCTTAAAATTTATGGATTTCTTTCTTCTTGAAGTTCCCACTTGGTATTTTTATTTATCGTTTTATTTACCGTTGACCGTGGGTTATGGGAGCCACATAAAGAGCAACCAGGGGAGAGAGGGTGCTGTATTTTCTGCTACTGGGGCTTTCTGCAGAAGATAACTAACTGCCCTGGTTCTGCTCTTATATGTAGCAGTGTAGCTTGCAGGGGCAGCAGCACCAAGCAGCCTTTCCTTAATGATCACCTCAACAATGAAGGGGCTTCTAATTGCCTGGTGTTCCCTTCATACCCTGCTGCATCCTGGTGAGTTCATTCCTAGCTTATCAGAGTCAGAGAATGAAGAGTCATAGCAGCACCTTCGAGGGTGGGTTTAAATCCTTTTTGCAGTTGACTTCTGTTTTTAGAGTGTGTGTCTCCAGAAGTGTTCAGAGCACTTGTCTTCCAGTCTCTGGGGAGAGCTGCCTCTGTTTGGACCTTGAATGGTCATGTTATACTCGTTGTTGTCTTCAGCACTTGGTTATCATGTGGGCTTTTTGGGTTTTTTTTTGTTTTTGTTCCCTTTTTTTTGGATTTATGTAGTTTATATGATGGTTCTTCAAGTCTGATCTACTCAGTAGTGAAAGCCCAGCCTTGCTTGCTTTTTGGATCCTCCTCCTTCCCCTCCAGGAACACATTACTTTAAAATGTCACAGGTTTATTTTTCTGGTTAAACAAGCCTAGCCAGGGGCACACACCTTTAATCCCATCACTCTGGAGGTAGATCTCTGGGTTTAAGGCCAGCCTGGTCTACAGATCAAGTTCCAGGACAGCCAAGGCTGTTACTCAGAGAAACGCTGTCTCAAAAAAAGAAAACAAACACAAACAAAAATGATAATGGTAATGATGATAATCAAAGAAAAGCCAGTAGTTGTAGCCCAGGGTACACACAAATTGGCACATGTCTAATTCCAGTGTTCTGCAGGTGAAGGCAGGAGGTTCAAGTGTTCAAGGTTATTTTCCACTACACAGTAAGAACATGCCTCAAAAAATGGTGGGTGAGATATCTTAGCAGATAGAGATGCTAGCTAACAAGCTTGATTTCAATTTCCAGATCCCATGTGGTGGAAAGAAAGAACCAATTCTTGCAAGTTGTCCTCTGATTTCTATAACACATACACGTGCAATTAAAGGGGTGGGGTTGTGGTTTGAAGAAAAATGGCTCCCAAAAGGAGTGACATTATTAGGAGGTGTGGCCTTGTTGGAGTAGGTGTGGCCTTGTTGGAGGAAGTGTGTCACTGTGGGGGATGAGCTTTGAGGTCTCCTATGCTCAAGCTACTCCCAGTAAAACAGTCCACTTCCTGTTGCTTTCTAATCAAGCTGTAGCCAACATGATGTCTGCCTACATACCGCCATGCTCCCCGCCATGATGATATTGGACAAAGCCTCTGAAACAGTAAACTGCCACTTCAAATATTTTCCTTTGTAAAAGTTGCTATGGTTATAATGTCTCTTCACAGCAATAAAAACCTTAACTAAAATGGGTGCTGGGAGATGGATGAGTAAGGTTAAGAAAGGGCACTTGTTGCTCTTACAGGAGACCTGGGATTGGGTCCCAGAACCCACAGGGCTGCTCACTGCCTGTTACTCCAGTTCCAGTGGTTCAACACCCTCTTCTGAATGCCTGGGTGTTGCACCCGTATGTGCACACGTAGACCAAGTAGATACACACATAAAATAAAAATCTTAAAAAGATTTTTAAGCAATGCATGTGCCCACATGCTAGATAGAAGAATTGCCATGAGTTCTAAACCAGCTGCAGACTGAGACGAGCAATAAGACAAAAGTAAATAGGAGCTGGAAAGATAGCTTTGCAGTCAAGATCACTGACTGTTCCTCCAGAGAACTTGGATGCAATTCCCAGCTCTCACAACTATCCATAACCCCACTTCCAGGGACCCTAGCACCCTCACACAGACATACATACAGATAAAACAACAATGCACTTAGAACAATAAATTAATTAAAAATCCTGCAAGAAAGAAAAAAGTCTTTTAAAAAAGAAAATAAATTTAAGTTAAAAAGTAGCAAGCCAGGCATATAGTACATGTGGAACAGCAGTAGGAAGATTAAGAGTTCAGGGTCGGGCTGGAGAGGTGGCTCAGCAGTTAAGAGCACTGCCTGCTCTTCAGAGGACTCAGGGTTCAAATCCCAACACTTACATAATGGCTCACAACTGTCTGTAACTCCCAATTCCAGGGGTTCTGACACCTTCACATAAAATAAAGTTAAATAAATTATTCAAAAAAATAGTTTGTCATCTGTAACTACATACTGAGTTCTGTGCCAGCCTGGGTTACATAAGACTGGAGATTGTCTCAAAAAATAAGAAAGTTAAATTGGCTGAAGAGTTGGCTCAGCTGTGGACCTGAGTTCAGTTCCCAGGACCCACATTGAGCAACCCACAGCAGCTACCTATAACTCTAATTCCAGGGGTTCTGATGCCCACTTTAGTCCTTCAAGGTCACACACATGCAAGCACACATAAATAAAAAAATAAACTGTGTGTTGTGTTTAAAGCTTAAGCCAGCACACAGTCCTGAGGTGCCTACCCTCTCCCTAGCTTCTTGGGCTCTGTTCCAACAGAACTCAGAGGGAGGACCTGGTCACCCTGGTCAGGAAGGGCCCTGTGGATCCTGAATCATAGACACTGAATGTTGTCTTTTTAGGGAGACGGAAGAAAGTGCTGGGAAGAAAGAAAACCCGGTCCCGGTCATCTGTAAAAAGTAAGAGTGGAGGTACAAGAGCCAAGAAACGGCAGCACCGTGTGAGGAAGACAAAAGGGAGGAAGCTGAAGGTGAGGCTTCAGTAGTGTCCAGCTTAGCCAGTCTTGCTGCCCTATATGGCTCTGCAGCAAGAAGCACCAAATGGCTGCTCTGAGGTTGTTCTGTGCTCAGAGGTGGGTGGGTATGTTAAGAGTTAGTATGGTTCCCCCTGAAACATAGAGGAGGACTAGCAGAGCTCAGGGCCAAATCACTTTCTTGTGGTCAATGGCTGGTCAGATAAAAAGGCTTTCAGTCCTGTGCTAGGAGCAGGTGTAGATAGCCTGGGGAGGTATATACAGTTGTTAACCTTACATAGTCACTGTCTTTGTCCTGGAGAGTCTCCTATGTATGAGAAGCCAGTCTCCAGTAGATCCATCTCGGGTCCTGTGTTGTCACTCAGCCCTGCCGCCATAAGACAAATTTGGTACTTAAAGACACAAGAAGCTCACACAGACAAACATACACCTTGCCATGTGTCTCCTGTGTTTTTTTATGAATTTATGCTTGTTACCCGTAGCCTGATAAATGTTCTATAGTGTATGCTTGTATATGAAGATGTGTATAGCCAGTAGTTTGAACATCCTTCTGGAGAGTCAGAACAGATTCTTGTCGCTGTGACTAAGTATGAGCAATTTATGTAGATAATGCTGGTCACTAGCACTCAGTTTGTGTCCTGAGGGCATGGCAATGTCAGTTTCTCCTTTCTGATTTTTAGAGAATGCTAGATTCCATTCTAAGCTCACTTTCTTCATTTGCAATTACTGTGATTCCTTTTCCCCCTAAGAGAACATCTGGGGTCATGGCCCGTGGCGGAGGTATGGAGAGATTCACTCCTTGGGGAGAGATCCTAGCTGAGTGTGTTCTGTCCCACCCATACTCAGAATCTAGAGGAAGTGGCATGTGGCCCCTTGATTGTCTTAGGAATAATTTACAATTGTGATAATGTTAAAAGTCCACAACCTTTCCTTACATGGCTGTTAACGCTGTTCACATGCACGATGCCAGTCATTCACTGAAATTTTTTCTGTCACTCTGGTTTAGAATGAGATCACAGCTCGTTCTCGCATTGCACGAACTCTAGGCCTCCGCAGGCCTGTCCATGGCACCAGCATGCCATCAGTGTACAAGCCAGTGGATCCCTCTCTGGGGCTGATGAGAGCAGATATTGGAGCAGCTTCTCTGTCTCTGTTTGGAGATCCATATGAGCTGGACCCTTTTGACAGGTGACTACAGTGGTGACTGTCCCGGTGCCCCAGCTCACCCTCAGATTTGGTTAGACTGCTTGTGAACTTACGGAGTGGTCTGCTTTGTTAGTGTCCCCTCCAGCAATGAAGAACCATCTGCAGATCCTCCTTCCCCTCTGAGTGCCAAGAGGAGAGTGCTGTCCCGCTCGGCCCTGCAGTCGCACCAGCCTGTGGCCAGACCTGTTGCCATGGGACTTTCTAGGTATGGGACAGCAAGAGCATCTGGGATAGATAAGGACACTGAGTTGCTTATCCTTTCTGTGTGGCTAAGCAACTCCTTGCTGTGATGTGCTTAAGGTTGTCTCTGAGTGCTGCGTCAAAACTAGTTGTCTCTAAGCAAGCAGCTCAGATCCTGGCTACAATGACCTCAGTCTCTGAGAGAAAAAGGGACCTTGGGCAGGGCAGAGTCGTGGTCCACAGTCACAACAGGTAGAAATAATCTCTTCCCAGCTCTTACTTAGTGGCCGAATGGGCAGACATACATTGTAGATGACGTCCCCATATTCCTGGTCACCTCAAGTTGGGGCTGATGGGTGGGGGTTCAGGCCAGAAGAGTACAGAGGAACCAATCTTGCAGACCACTCTCTGGTCTGTGTTTGCAGGAGGCAGCTCCCGGCCGTGGCCCCAGAGCCCAGCGTGGAGGAGGCCCCTGTTCCTGACCTGTTGGGGAGCATCTTGTCTGACCAGAGCCTTCTGATGATGAGCAGTGCTGATGTTGTCATCCACCGAGATGGCTCTCTCAGTGCCAAGAGGGCAGGTGAGCACCCATGAACTGCTGGCCTTCCTTATGGGTTTCCTAGAAATGGATGAGTTGGACAGGCTCTCTCTCAGGCGCTTTGCCCTGAGTTGGGTGAGACACTGCTAACAGCATAACCAGTGTGAGTTTCTGTCAGGGTCCTTCCATGTCTGAGTACAGTACCCATGAAGCAGTATGGTCAAGAATGGGCAGAGCCTCCATCTGCTGCTTCTTGTCTGGGTCACACTAGATGGGACACATCTAAACTATAGTTGTGTCTGAAAAGAGAAAAACTACATGGCAGTGAGGGCATTTATGATCCCACAGGTTGGGCAGTGGTACAGCTGAGCCCATGACACTCCCGTTGTGGTGTAGCAAGAAGTGTCACTCTGTAAACAGCAATTTCAGTGTCACTTCTGGTCAGGCATGACAAAGCATTGAACTGCGTACAGGAGGTGGGAAGGGTTGCTATCTGACTTTTGTTTTTTAGCTCCTGTTTCTCTTCAGCGAAATTCTGTGACTCAATCCAGAGAAGAGTCCAGGCCCAGAGACAACCTACAGCCTGGGGCACTACCCTCAGGGAGGGCATCCAGTGGACTCATGGGAGCCAGGCGACAGAGCTCAGGGCTGAGCTGTGGAGACAGAGCAGCCCTACACTGTATCCCTGGCCGCACAGTGGAGACACCTGTAAAGTTGGACTCATCAGTGACCCCACGTTCAAGTCAGGCTGGGAACCTTTCAAAAGAGAGCAGGCCTACATTGAAACAGAATAACAGTCCCAGGCTTAATGGTTCCAACACACAGGCATTGCCTCTTAGTTCTGCCTCATCTAAGATGACTGTCCGTTCTAACTTTCCATCTAGAAATATAGCTCTTGGGCATCCCCAGAAAACAGATCCCAGGAGACCTGATTTCTCAAAGCTACCCAGGATACCAAAGATCCACAGAGACCGCAGTGACAGCACACAGGACCAGGCCCCCACCAGTGGGCAGACTGTGGAGCTCCCTAGCACTTGCATTAGCCGCCTGACTGGCAGGGAAGGCCCTGGGCAGCCAGGGCGAGGCCGAGCTGAGAATGAGCCCAGCAGCAGGGGTCCCCAGGAGACTGGCTCACACACAGGTAGTTCTCGTCCTTCCGCCCCCAGCTCCCATGTCAGCGTAGCCACGCTAGGGCCCTCAAGAGGAAAGGGCATTGGGTCTACCTTTGAAAGCTTCAGGATCAACATCCCTGGGAACACAGCACATTGTAGCCAGATGTCCAGTCCTGGCTTCTGTAACACATTCCGGCCAGTAGATAGCAAGGTGCAAAGGAAGGAGAACCCTTCACCTCTCTTCTCTATCAAGAAGCCAAAACAACTCAAGAGTGAAATCTATGACCCCTTTGACCCCACTGGCTCAGACTCCAGCCCTCCTAGCAGCAGCCCTGAGAGCCTTGGCCAAGGCCTCTTGCCCTCTGAGATCACCAGAACTATCTCCATCAACAGCCCAAAGGCCCCAGCCTCCCAGACTGTGCGCTGTGTTACCTCCTACAGGGTAGAAAACATCTTTGAGACTGACACAGAACCTGAGCCCCAGCCCACTGGTGAGCCTGTGTCTGGCATGCTGGAGTTCCTGGGCAAGGAACTTGCTGAGGGAACCTCTGATATGGAGCAAGAAGGACTCAGGGAGACGGAGCATACAGAGATCCAGGGCTCCACAGCCCATTCTCAGCGGCCATCCCCACCAGCCCCTTGGGACGATGAGGACGGAGTGTCTTGTACACCCTTCTTTGGCTCTGAGGAACGGACAGTGACATGTGTGACTGTCGTGGAACCAGGTGTTCCACAGATGACCACGCACAGGATTGTGGAGCTCAGGGCCCCATCCCGTTCCCGCTCCACATCCAGCTCCCGCAGCAGGAAGAAAACTAAAAAGAAGAAGGTTTCCAGAGAGCACCAGAGGACACGTTCCAGCACTCGTTCTGGTTCCAGGGACAGGACCTCACGCTCAGCATCTCCAGTGGCTGAGGAACACACCAAGAGGCACAGAGCCAAGGCTAAGAGCCGGAGGTCTTCCAGTGACCGTGCCAGCAGCCAGGACAGAGCAAAGAGGAGGAGGAGGGAAAGGGACAGGGAGCGGAGGCATGGTCCCTGGGGTCATGGCAGGTGCTGGAGGAAGTCCAGGTCTCGCTCAGGGAGTCCTGGCAGTTCTTCCTGTGAGCGCCATGAGAGTCGGAGACGGAAGAGGCGTCATTCAGGGTCTCGGTCTCGAGGCAGGGACTGTTCACCCCACAGCAGCCTGGAGAGGGACCGGAAACACAGGCATCGGGAGCGGAGCCGAGAGCGGATGGATAAGAAGGAGAGTGTGACTCGGTCTCGGGAGAGAAGGAGGCGGAGGTCTCGGTCACCCAGCCTGGAGCATAGGCCACGGAGGCCACGTTCCCATGAGAAGCGGCCCCATTCCCCAGAGAAGAAGGGGGCTGTGAGGGAGGTTTCCCCAGTCCCCACTCCACAGGAGGAACCAAGGCAAGATGGAAACCACCCTGCCAAGCCTCCAGTCTCTGAAATAAGTGTCCTGCCAGAGGTGGTTGTGGCTGACCCGAACCCTCCAGAAGTCCCTCCTGTCCTGGCAGAGCCGGTTGAGTGTGTACCTGAGGACCTAGACTATGGTGATTCTGTGGAGGCAGGCCACGTGTTTGAGGATTTTTCAAATGAAGCCATCTTCATTCAACTTGATGATATGAGCTCACCTCCTTCCCCTGAGAGTACAGACTCCTCCCCTGAGCGAGACTTCCCAGCAAATCCCACAGTGCCCCCAGTTAGCCTTCCACAGGACACTACTTTACCTACCAGCCAGAGGGAGGTGTTACTGGTTCACAGTGAAGATATCTCAAAGCCTGCACCCCAGGTATTGATCCCTTCAGACCAGTGCCTGCTCAGGCAGGACACTGTAGAGACCATTACTACAGCTCTTAGCACCTCAGGTGTGGTGCCCCTGGGAAAGGACAGTCCTTTGCTAAGTGGGAGAGGATGTGAAGCAGTCAGGCCCAAGGATCCTGTGGCCCAGGTGCCCCTGCTGCGGTCCAGAAACCTGGTGAAGAGAGTCACCTGGAACCTGCAGGAAGCAGAGGACAGCACCCCAGCCCTGGACAGAGTTCCAAGTGAGTTGGCCCTGCCAGTGGCTGAGCTCCTAGTGGTGGTTGTCCTTGTGGGTCAGGGGTGTGGAGCAGGCAGGGAGACAGCCACCCCAAGAGCCTCTTCTGACTCTTTGGGGCCCCCAAGTGTGTCCAGCCTCTTAGAGATAGATCTGCAGTTTGGCCTTGGTTCCCACTGCTGATTCTCTGAAAGTGTTTTGGCCAGAGTTGACCACAAGGCACCCACCTTCCTTGTCTGTTGGGTCCTCAGGGATGCCACTTGAGAGGCCACAGAGGCCCCAGGAAGGAGACTGGGATGCAGAGGACAGGGCCCTCCTAGGCGTTCAGCAGGCACCATTCTCCGACCTGCCCCCTCCCATCCACGTGCTCCAGGAGTCTGGGTTACCTGATGCAGATCCCTCTCAGGTGGGTGCTGGGCTAGAGGAGCATGGTCCTTGTGCTGGGTATTTTGGGCTGCCCTGGTTAGAGCTAAGAACTCATGGCACTGTTTCCTTTCTATACAGCCCCCTGGTGCTTCCAGGGCAGAAGGGCTGCCAGCTGCTGGGACTCTACACTCAGCAGGGGGTATTCTTGCCCAGGTTTACAGCCCCAACATGCCACCACCCCTGGCTCAGCCCTCAAGCATCCTGCCCTCACTGGTCAGCCAGCCCTCAGTCCAGATGATCCTGCAGGGGACCCTCCCCCTAGCAGGCTGCGGTGCAGCACAGAGCATGGCCCCAGTGCCCACTATGCCAGCCACAACCTCACAGCTAGTTATTCCAACCACCAACAACAACTTAGAAGAAAAGACTGCTACTCCCAAGTCAGCTGCTGAGAAGACCAAAAAGGAGGAGGTGAGTGCTGCCTGTCCTTCCGCAGCATGTCTCCATCGGGTCTGATTTTAGCTATAATATCCAGGCCTTGGGGGCTTGGCCAGGGTGGTAGGAGAGCAGCAAGCCCATTACCTTTAGTGTTCTTGGGGAAAGGGACTTCCCACAAGTGTTGACTTCCCACCAAGGGCCCCGAGGCCGGTTTTGGCCATCTTGCCGCAGGGTCACACATGTCCTCACTCCTAGTACATGAAGAAGCTGCACATGCAGGAGCGGGCTGTGGAGGAGGTGAAGCTGGCTATTAAGCCCTTCTACCAGAAGAGAGAAGTGACCAAGGAGGAATACAAGGATATCCTGCGCAAAGCTGTGCAGAAGGTAGGCTCTGCAAGTAGACAGACACCTGCCTCTTGGACAGCCTTGAAGTTGACATGGGATAGCTAGATCTGCCTGTGACAGAAAGTTGCCGTTTGTTGTTTGCATGGACTCCTGGGTCTAAGTGTGGAGTCAGCCAGCTGGGCCAAGTGGCTGAAGCCTTAGATCAGCCCTGTTTCCTAGTAAGTGCTTCCTCACACAGTGTTTGCCAAAACTAAAATAACAGATGATGAATTTAAAATTCCCCAATCCAACCAGTTTCTTTGGAGGAACTAAGTCCCTAAGTGCTGGGCAGATTTTTCTGTAGGAACAAGTCTCAGCTTCCTACTGACCTTTGACACATGTAGAGAAACAGCATCAGCTCTGTTTAGTTACAGGTGTGTGCATAGGGGGCGGGGGATGCATGTGCCCTTAACAAGACCAACGGCCCTGGTGGAGAGGGCCAGGGCAAGGACCCTTGGCTGGGTTAGTCTCTGATAGGCTGAGAGCATTTGGATGATTGTGTTATTTCTTCAGATCTGCCACAGCAAGAGTGGCGAAATCAACCCTGTGAAGGTGGCCAACCTGGTGAAGGCCTATGTGGACAAATACAGGCACATGCGCAGGCACAAGAAGACTGGGGCGGGGGAAGAGCCACCCACTCAGGGTGCTGAGACCTGAGACTGGCCACTGTGGGGAGGTGACCCCAGTAGGAAAGAAATGGCTACCAGCACTCCTGCCTCTGAGCTTCCCATGACACCTGTCTGCACCTGTCTTGCTTACAATTGAAAACTGGACTTTTTTTATATGTATATTATAGATACACTGTTTCCATTGTGTTCTAATTTATCAAAAATGGCTTATCTTTAGAAACTTTTCTGTGTACTCAGTGTTTGGAAGGTGAAGCTTTTGGTTTCAGAAACCCTGCTGGCCAGTGGGAACCACCTGCTAACACTCACTCATGAACCTCTCTGCTATAGCAGTTTTCTTATTCTAGTTGCTTTTTTGCTTCTGCCAGGAGACAGGACATGGGGCTGTGGGTTTCAGGGACATGTTCCCACCATTCCCAGTACACCTGGCAGTGTTAGCATGCTCCCCATGCTTGTCTTAGAACATTTGGATCCAATAAGGGGCTCGTTATAAAGATGAGTGCTGCAAAGGAGGCTTAGGGTGCAGGGATGTGAGGTGTCACCTTTCCTTCGTGGAACCCCACCAGGTCCAGTAAAGATAGCGTACATCCAGGGAATCAGTCTGACTCGGGGCGGCACTGGTTTTAGACTCTTTTTATTGGGATTTGCAGTTCTGGGCTAGGCTCACTGTTCCAGGTCCATGAGGAAGTGTTCGATATCATCATAGAGGCTGTTGGTGCTAGACAGGCACAGGCCAAGACTGCTGCTGTCCAGGGAGGACACACCCTCACGCTGCACACCTTCCAGGTGTGCTTTGCATAGCCATGGCTCCAGCTGTGGGAGGGACATCTGTTAGGGCTCCCACCCAGCAGCCCACACCCACCTGTACTTGCCAACCCAGTCTCTACCTTCACCAGAATCAGGCTCTTCTCCTTGGGCCTCCCTGCTGACAAGTCTTGCCCAAAACCTAGATAGATGGTGTAGTGTGGTGATCCTTGCCGCCTCCGGGCCCGGAACTCTTCCAACTCTGCTAGGAGGTAGCTCTGGTGAGCACGTTAAGAAAGACTCCAGAGACCCACAAGGACAGCACCCCAGACCTCACTGACCTCGGAAGAAAGTGCTGAAGTTGAAGATTGGGGTGTGGCAGTTGCGTTCCAACAGCTGGGCTGGGGTGGAGGGGTTGGTGGAGCCCATGGGGCTGCCCACCTCCCAGTACACCTTGCATTTGCCCATGCGCAGGGCATACAGTGACGGCCCCTGCAGCTCCAGCTGAAGGCCTGGTGACACATGCTGCAGAAGTGTCTCTGTGTAATGCAACTGCTTCCGATCCGGGAGCTCAGCAGGGCTGGGAAAAATCACCTGCTGGGGCTCTGAGTTCCTTATTGCTGAGCTCATGGGGCTGTACAGGAACACGCAGCTGGGGTATCCCACCATTGCCTGGAGCACTGTGCGACCCTTGTACATGATGGTCACATCCAGGGACCCTAGATTGCGCTCTGTGTGCAGACCAAGCTATGAGTGGTGGGTGGGGCACATTGCCCTACACCCCGGGACCCTTTCCCCTCCCCCTGAGGTAGATGTGAGGGCTGAGTGGTGCAGTGTTCCGCCTGGGAGAACAGGTGTGTACGGGGGGAGACCTGTGCAAGCACCACAGCTCTAGCCCACACCAACAGGTCCCCAGGTCCTCACCAGTCATCAGAGTTGGGTGTTGAAGCCTGGGGCTGGGGACAGCTTCCACCGGCCACGCTGCATGAAGCTTCTCAGAAGCATGTTCTGGCTCCCGGCCTGAGGATAAGGTGAAGCTGCCTGTCCATCTTGCCCCTCATGGTGCCCTAGCTTCCCACCCCTGTCCTTCGAGCAACCTTAGCTTTCCTCCTCTCCCTCATATAGCCTCAGGCAGATGGAGTTCTCTAGTCCAGCCCCAGCTCAGTAACAGTTCTTCCTGCCTCTCACCAGGATCCTGTGATGGGCCTGAGTCTGCCCCAGGCTCAGGTTCTAGTGGGTGGTCCTCCAGGAGGCTGTGCTGTAGAACCTGAAGCAAGAGGTCCCCAGCATCAGCAGAAAACAGAGGGCTTGGAGTCTGAAGCTCAGCATTTTCTCTTGCCAGGAAGGGTCCTAGGGACATAGCCTGCAAGAGAATGCTTAGTGGTAGGCAGCTGCCCATCCCCCACACCTAGAAGGAGCGGACTGGACTGTACCTGCACAGGTAAGGCATTGCGGAGGACCACTTCTTCCCCATTTTCCATGGCTGGGCCTTCTGAAGAAAGGGGGGGATTTGGAGCTAAGATTGACTAGTTAGGATGCTTGAGTAGTTTTAAAAAGTTCTCTTCCCCATACCCTTTGTCCTCAGACCACCAGACATCTCACTCAGCCCAAGGCTCTGACTTAGGAGGAAATGTGCCCACCCACCCATCCACCCACACCTTGGAAGGAAAACAACTAGGCCTACAATCAGCCTTTTTCCAACCAGCTTTAAAAACTACAAATCCAACCATGAAGCCACCAAGACAAAGTAGTCCAAGTCCCTTCCTCCCTAGTCCGTCCCTATTTGTGGCAGTCCTCACCAGTAGAACCAAGCTCCGGGCTAAGTTCATACACTTTGTGTGGGTCAGCAGGGTCCCCCGAATTGTCTTTACGCATGATAAAGCGACGTGTGCTATTAAGTGCACAACGGAAGTTGGTTTTCCAGCCTGCTCGCTCAGCAGCCTCAGCCTCTGGGCGTGGTAGGTTACCTCCACTAGGTGGCCACCTCCCTCTGGCCACAGCCCAGGCCTGAAGGAGAGGACAGAGAACGTGGGTTGAGGAGAGACTCCCTGCGAATTCTGAGAGATTATACCGAGGGCAGGACTAGCACCACCTTGAAGATCCGGGCGTCAGCTTCATCCAGATCCCTGCGCCCGAAGTGCTTCCAGGGCACACGGAAGACTGTGTGAGCCTCATCCAGCCACCGAAGGCCCTCATACTGGCCGCTACTGACCTCACCCAGTAGCCACTCTCCAAACAGTATGCGCTGGGACCCCCTGCAAGCAGGGCAGCAACGCTAGGATCAGGGCCAAGAGCAAGGCAAACAGGACGACCCAACACAACCAGGGTGGCCATGTTCTCACCTCTCTGTGGCCATTGCTCCTACAAAGGCAGTCTGGGAGAATCAAAGTAGGTCCTACTCTGGGATGGGCTGCAGTCACTGCAGCAGTCAGGTATAACAGATGAGGTAAGAGTCCCTTGGGTATCACTAAGGTTTGAGGTTGTAGCCACGGATAGTGTGGCCAAGTGTCACAAGTGTGCTTATATGCGTTGGTCACAAGCGGGAATTTAAGTATCGCCAAGTGTGACCCAGGTGTAGGGTGTTAAGGGTCACAAATGCGGTTTGAGAACTTGTAGCCACCTAGGTTCCGAAACTGAGTGTGGATTCCTCGGCCAAGGTGGCTATGGATATGACAACAGATGTAGCGGGAGCGCACACGTGAAGTCACAGGTGTTGATCCAGCGTCCAAGCCTGCATGGGCTGTCGCAGGCCGGACCCTGCAAAGACACGGCGGTAAAAGGGGGCGGGCCCGGGCCAGTAAAGCGAAACTGCATCCGGGAAAATGAAACCTAAATAGCCGAAACAGCGTGTGGGCAGCTGCGGGTTTCCCTCTTGTCTCAGTGGCTACGGGCGCAGTCCTTGACCTCCATCCTACCCTCACACAGACGCCAACCTCACCTACAGATCTTCCGGTCGCAGATCCTGCCGTCCCTCTGCCCTCATGTGTTCCCAAGCCTCTCTGTACTACCATTCCCCCGACCGCTCGCTACTCCGTGGAGGGGACAAGAATTTCCTCCCGTGGCACTAGCTCGCTCCCTCCCCGCGTGGGATAAGGGTTCCTTCTACATACCTGGTGCCGGAGCCGCCGGGACGGTTTTATCTCGGTGAGAAGGAGGCGGCCAGTTCTTTTATATGGGACCCGGGTCAGGGGCGGGGCGGAGCGCAGCAGGGTGTGGCCTAAGGGCTCCCGAGCCATTGGGTGTCCCATGCTGTGGCACTCCACTCCACTCTCACAGGCCCTTTGTAGATTCAGTGAGAGGCTGACCCTGTTTTGGACAGCGCCGGAAAGTCTCAGAGGAACAGCTCCCCAAGTGGGAGTGTGGGAAAAGTGTTTCCCTCCACACCTCCTCCGGAAAATATGGCGGGAGAAGGCAGGGGTACCTACAACAATCCCAAACAAAGTCAGCAGCTTTTTGTTTTGTTTCGTTTTGCTCTGTTTAACTGGCAGGAAAGTATCAGGAAGTGTACTCTAAAGAGAGACTACACGTTGAGAATGGTACAGATAAGAAAACTCCAACAGGCAGTGGTGGCGCACGCCTTTAATCACAGTACTCAGGAGGCAGAGGCAGGCTAATCTCTGAGTCTGAGGCCAGCCTGATCTGCACAGGAGTTCCAGTACAGCCAAGGCTACACAGTGAAACCCTGTATCAACACACACACACACACACACACACACACACACACACACACACACGAAGAATATCCCAAAGCCACTACTTGTAATACCATCTCAGGAGAGGTTGAGGCTTCAAGACTAAGACCCTGTCTCAAATGTACAATTTAACCACTGTGTTGCATCCAGCCTTCATTAGAGAAGCTTCCAGCTGGGGCTGAAGAGATGGCTCCTCGGTTAAGATCACTGGCTGCTCTTCCAGAGGTCCTGGGTTCAATTCCCAGCACCCACATGGTGGCTCATGAGATCTGGTGCCGTGTTCTGGTCTGCAGGCACACATATATTCAGGCAGAACATTGTATACATGATAGATAAATAAGTCTTTTTTAAGAAAGAAAGGAAGAAAGAAGGAAAGAAAAGCTTCCAGCTGCAATGAGCAGAATCCTGTAAGTGGCCCGAGAACGGAGAATGAGGGACGGTAGGGTGTGTATCCAGAATGAGCCGTCTCTATCACCCCCTCCAAGGCCCAGGGAACAGCTCCCTTCCATGTTCAAATCCCAGAACCCACATGGCAGGTAACAACTGACTGTAACTCCAAGATCTGACACCTTCACACAGACATACATGTAGGCAAAACACCAATGCACGTAAAATAAAATAAATTAGAAAGGAAGGAAGGAAGGCAGCAGTTGAAATAAAACCAAAAAAATGCATTGTATAAACGGGTAAAGCTGCCCACTTTCTAAAAAGCATTCAACTACTGGAATAAATAAATAAAAGGAATTGGGGACGACCTTTCATGGCTGCTTTGCAGGAAGAAGCCCAGATTGTAATGTACCCTCCCCCAGGCAGACCAGAGAGCTGTGTGTAACCTCCATAGCCTACTGACATGATCTGTAGGCCCCTGTATCCCAGGGTTTCTGTATGGGGCAGAGTGCGGTGTTCATTGCCAGAGCAGTCTTTTTATTTGTTTGGGTTTGTTGTTTTGTTTTGAAAAGGGGTTTCTCTACATAGCCTTGGCTGTCCTGGAACTCACTCTGTAGACGGTGTTGGCCTCAGACTCACAGAGATCCGCCTGTCTCTGCTGGGATTAAACATGGATGCCACCATTCGCAGCCAGACTTTTGAACCAGGCTGTGACCCTCAGAAAGGTCCCAGAGGCCACCCTCTGCCAAATGTATGTACAATGTGGCGGGAGCCCCGTTCTGGTTCTTTCACTCGCTCAAACGAAGCTGTCCACATCGGGCTAAACGCTGAAGTCTCCAGCGAGGACTTCCCTCTTCCCCGCTGGTTACCGTGGGAGAGGAGTTTGGGGGCGGGGGAGGGAACATCCGGAAGCCGGCAGCTGGGTGCTCACAGCAGGTGTTTTACCCCAGCACTCCCTCCCTCCTTGCCGCACTTAGAACGGAGTTGGGGTGGGGGCGATTAGGAGGGATAACCCGGCTCCAGAAGAGGAGACATGAACGCTTGGGCTTTGTTGAACGACCTTCCCTGGCACTCGCTCCCGCACACCCGCCTTACGACTCCGGAATTCGAAAGTGCTGCTTTAATTTGCTGAGGAAAAGGGAATGTCTTGGAGTGGAGGTTGGGGGTGCTGCACTAGATATAAGTGTGGTCGATATCAGCGCCAAGGTGAAGGCCCTTTTTCTGGTCAGGCTCGTCATCATCGCTGCCCTCACTTTCCGTGGCGCTGGCGCTGTCCATGTCTGCTGTGGGCTCGTTGAGGACCACCACGTCAGCATCCTCTCTGATGTCCTTGCCGAACCACACGGCCTTGTAGCCACCCTCCCCCTCCGGCCGCCGCTCCTTAGTCAGAATAGACTTTACGGCTGAAGGACTATCCCCAGCCTGGACGGTTTTAGGAGAGCCGGAAGCTCTGAGCTCTGGGCTAGGAGGTGCAGAGCTGGGGGGCGTGGGGCTGGAAGACATGGGGCTATGGGACCCAGAGGGCGGCTGGGAGGGCTCAGGGTCTGGCTGTGGCTGCGGGTTGGAGGTGGACGACCAGCTGGTCTTGTGGTCCGGGAGGAAGGTCAGGTTGTCATAGGTATTCTGAGGAGGAGGCACCTATGGGCGGGCGCGGTGCAGCAAGAGCAGAAGAGCAGAGGCGTTACTCCCACCAGTGCCTTCCTAACCCTCCTCCCACTACTTGGCTCCCACCCTTCTCCTGCCCACCCCCCCCACCTGGTATCAACACATCCAACCCAGCCTACCTCTGCTCCTTTCCCAGCGGTTCCCATTCATCCCTCCATGTCCCTTTTCTGTGACTCTTCAATCCTGGGTTAGTCCCCTTTCTGCTCTGCCTAGCCCAACACCGCACCGAGGCCCTTACCTTAGCTTTGCCTTTACAGCAGCAGTTGAACCGGTGACGGTAGTGCTTATGGATGAGGATGACCAGGCCGATGAGGGCTAGCAACAAGAGTGCACCTAGCACCCCGCCCAGCACTGCCATGTCCACCGTGGAAAATTTGTGGTCACCCGTCGCACCTTCTCCTGCCAAAGAAACCAAGGCCACTTACTTTGGGGACACTCCCAAGCATCCCTTTCTAACCCGGGCCAGAATGAAGTACCACAAAAACAAAACAGGCATGGCTTGGCCCACCCTCTAGAGCTGAGGTTCTGAGAATGGGTGCTACTAACCCCACCAGGCAGGAAGGCTCCTGGGGGCATGACTGCCAGCTTCTGACACACCAGGATGGCCTTCAAGGCCACCCTGTGCACAGTTGAATGTGAACTTTGCCTTGTGTGGCTTCGGCTCCAGTTTTGAATGTATGACACTTGACAGTTTTTCAAGAACACTCAAGAAGTCTGCCTTGTAAAACTGCCTCTGGGGACCATTCCTGTGGGACACTAACCATGTCTGGTCCCTTGTGATCCTGAACACTGAAGGGCTGTGTGCGTACAGCTCAATGACCAGTATGAAAACCTTTCAGTGGAAACCTCATGTGTGTGTGCGCGTGTGTGCGCGCACGTGTGTGTGGTGTGTGCATGTGTGTGTGTGTGTGTGCATGTTTTAAATTTATGCAGTGTGTGTGTGTTGGTGCTGCACATCATGGTGCATGCTGTGGTCAGAGGACAACTTGCAGAAGTCAGTATCGTGCCACCAGCTGTGTAGGACCCAGGGGTCCACTCAGCTTGTCTGTCAGTCAGGCCCCAGGGGCCCGCTCAACTTGTCAGGCTGCTGACCATCTTGCCAGGCCCCATCTTTTTTTTTTTTTTTTTTTTGTTTTCCTGGACAGAGTTTCTCTGTAGCTTTGGCGCCTGTCCTGGAACTCACTCTGTAGACCAGGCTGGTCTCAAACTCACTGAGATCCACCTGCCTCTGCCTCCCGAGTGCTGGGATTAAAGGCGTGGGTCACCACCACTAGGCACTCAGCTGTTTTGTGTGTGTTCTGGAACTGAATTCATGTCCTCATGCTTGGAAGGTAAATATGTTATGAATGAGTCATCTCCCCAAACCTGACTTTGTGTGTGTGTGTGTGTGTGTGTGTGTGTGTGTGTGTGTGTGTGTGTGATTATTGTTTTGTTTTGGTTTTTAGCAGTATTGCCTTACTGTGTTGCCCGGGCTAGCTCTGAATTCCTAAGCTCAAGTAATCCACCTGCCTCAGTCTTTCCATTAGCTGGGATCACAGGCATGCATCACTATATCCAGTTATAATTATCCATAATTATTATTATTATTATTGAGACAGGATTTCTCTATATAGCTCTGGCTATCCTTGGACTCCCTCTGTAGATCAGGCTGGCCTCGAACTCAGAGATCTGCCAGTCTCTGCCTCCCAAGTGCTGGGATTAAAGGTGTGCACCACTACCACTGGCTCATAGTTCTTTTAAAGACAGGTTCTCTGTGTATAACTGTGGCCGGACTGGAACTCACTATATAGACCAGGCTGGCCTTGAACCTACAGCCTTTCACTACCTGTGTAGCGCTGGAATTAAAGGCATACATTAGCATACCCTGACAGCCATAAAACCGTCACTTTTATCTTGCACCTTCCTAATAGTGCCCCCACCTTAAGACCCTAAATACAGATTGTCCTGGAATTTATGCGACACACTGGCTCCAAAATCTGCCTCTGTATCCCCATACCTTCTTCAGCTCACCCCATGTGCCCTACTGGGACCATCTGTCTGGAACTAGACAGACTCCTTGGAGGTGGTCAGTGTGGCCAGGCCAGGCTAGCCTGGGTGGATCCTGTGGTAGCACAGCCCTTGAACCCCTGTCTGAGTTAGGAGGGCAGTGATGATGACTCCAGAGCAAACATGTGTGGACTACCTGAGGATGATGGGCTCCTGCTGGGCGTGGTGGCTGTCGGCTGAGAGGCTCCTGGCTTGGGGGTCTGTGTGGAGCCCCCTCTGGATGTGCTTGGAATGAGGGAGGTACTTGTTCTTGAAGTAGGGGCTGTTGGCTGAGAGGTTCCTGGCTTGGGGGTCTGTGTGGAGCCCCCACTGGGTGTGACTGGCTGAGAAGTGGTACTTGTACCTGTAATGGGGATCACTGGCTGAGGGGTTCCTGGCTTGGGGGTCTGTGTGGAGCCCCCACCAGGAGTGACTGGCTGAGAAGTGGTACTTGTACCTGTAATGGGGATCACTGGCTGAGGGGTTCCTGGCTTGGGGGTCTGTGTGGAGCCCCCACCAGGAGTGACTGTCTTGGGGGAGGTGCTGGTCCCAAGAGTAGGGATCCCCCCAGGTGTGGATGAGGTAGAGGCAGGTGGGCTTGGAGTTGTGCCTGAGGGTGGGACTGGGCCAGCACTTCCCCCAGAGCTGGTTGTGGCCGGTCCTTGAGAGGTCCCAGAGGTCGTGGGGGCTTCCAAAGTGGTGCTACTTGAAGACCCAGTTGTTCCTCCAGCTTCTGGGGGCTTGGGGGACTCTAGGGGTGGCATGGACAGAACTTGGGTTTGCCTCTGTCCCCAAATATGCCTGTTCCAAAGGAGGAGCCACCTTGCTTGGGGGCCCTCAGGCTCACCTGTGGAGGGGGCCTCTTGCTCTGACACTTGGATCTCAACGACAGTGGTGGCTGTATCGTTAGTTACAGTACTCGTAGCTTCTACCTGGGGCAGGAAAGGGGCTTGTTCCTCTCAGGTCCCTCTTTACCCCACACCTTTGGTCCCCGTATTCCCCACTCCACCTGTACATAGAAGACGGCTGTTTCTTTCATAGCCTTAGTGGTCAGCATGACATCCTTGTCCATCCTGAAATCTGAGGAGTTGATGATTTGATACGTGATGTCCGAGTTGAGGTCCTGGGTGAGAATGCAATGAGGCCTGGGCCTGGGTGTCCTACTGTCCATCCCAAGCTGCCAGAGTCTGGGCACACTTAGAGAGTTCGTAGGCGATCAGGAAGGGACTGCATACCGGGAAGTCTGAGTACTGAGCTTGGATCCTCAGGGTCTCAGAAGGGGAGGTCCTGTCCTTCACTGCTGTGCCAGCCTCAGAGCCAAGCACCACTGTACCATGGTACAGGCTCTGAGAGAACTGGAGTGGGTTCCCAGAGACATCACGAGCCTCCACAATGGCCTGGGTAATTGAGTAGCGGGCCCTATCATCCTGATCAGCCTGGGGAGTCAGGGGAAACAGGAGTAAGCAATGGGACTTGTTGGAGCTGGGCTGCAGCTGGGGCTCAAGGGAACACAGGAGACCCATCTGTTGTACTCACTCTGACCAGCAGGGTGAAGGTCATGGGGCTGGGGATACTTTTGCTCATCGTGAGGTTGCCAGACTTCTCGTCGATGATGAATGTGTCATCCGTGTTTCCTGGGAGAATTCGGGGTGGGGTTCGGTGTCTGGTCCCTCTGTTGTAGGGCCCAGGTGCTATAGGGCTAGCCCTTACTCACCCGCCCTAATGCTGTAGATGATGGGCTGGTTAATCCCCTGATCTCCGTCCACAGCATAGATGGGACCAGGACTCAAGATGAGGGGGGATGACTGTGGGGATAGGGATAGCCTGAGGTTGAGGGACCCCAGTTCTTACTCTTTTGTTGTCCCTCAAAGCCTGGAACATGAATTGGAGCATGGGGGCAGGGGACAGTTCCTGCTTGAGACAGACCTGCAACCACAGCAGGATTCAGGGGCAGCAAGAACTTAAGAAGGAAGACTTGCAGCCTCCGTGTGTCCTCTGCACCATGGAGGTTACGGTAGCCTTAGCTGGCCCCCACCTGCCCAGCTGGCCCTCTGGCCCCAGAGGAGACTGTCTGCTGGGCAAGGACATAGCAGTCCCTTATTAGCATCAGCCCAGCCCCTGAAGTTTTCACACCCCAGCTGACATCACAGGGTCTGTGCTCGTCACTGATTTTTGTCTGTATGTCCCCGACCTGAGGCTGGGATAGTTAATGAATGATTATTCATCCATATTAGTTTCCAAAAAAAATTACAAAATTGCCTAAACCTCTTGGGGAGCACAGGACCACCGCTGGGTCCCTACCCTGACTTGGCTCTGGATTCAAGTTAGACCCTGGGCTTTCTTACTCCCTATTACCAGTAGTGTCCCCGTGGGGACCACTCCACGGTACTGGGCCTGGATGCAGAAGTAGCCATCTGAGAAGGAGCAAGGCAGGAACCAGGGGGTCCGTAGGTCAGCCGGAAGCACGTTTACGATCAGGGTGGCAGTGGCCGTGTGGCTGGGCTCTGTGCTGTCTGCATTCCAAGTATCCTGTAATCACAGCCAGCCATGACAGGTCAGGCCCACAAGGACTTGGACAGGGCCTAAAACATCCAGGACTCAGGTAGCTGTGATCTGTTTACCTGTGCCAACAGCATGAAGGTCATTTTCTGATTCTTATAGAAATCCAGGGTCCGGCTCAGAGTCAGAGCAGGGTTGGTTAACCCCGCCAGAGAGAAGAAGCTGCTGGCATTCTGAGAAGGCAGAAGAGGTCACAACCTGAGCCTCTGAGGCCTGGAGGCATCAGAAGGAAGGGGTCAGTAATATGTGGGGACAGGGGAAGCACTGACAGGGGTCACTTCCTGCAGAGTGTAATAGAGCGTGTCAGCTTTGTCAACATCATCGGCCGCCAGTTCTGTCCCAGGGATGACAACTGTACCCACTCTGGTGTCCTGGGGATAGAGAAGAAGTTGATCCAGCCATGCTGTGGTTTCTGTATATATCTATCTCCCTGAAGGCAGCCCTCAGACACCCCTCTGTTCCTCTTCCTTCTCCACACTCAGAAGGCACCTGCTGTGAAGCCACTGGACTCACCTCCGATACATTGTATTCCTTGGTTATAAAGGGAAACTTTGGGGGATTGTCATTAATATCCAGGATACTCACAACCACAAACAACGATGTCACCTGCAAGAAAGTCACTAAAGTCAACCCCTGCCGAGGAGGGATGCTCGGGTGCCAGCATTCGGTCCTTTCTTCTTTATCAGTTCATTCGTTCAGTCTTTCGCTCTTTCACTCAACTGACATTGGTGGCATCCACAATGTAGTGGCCTATGGGCTCCTGTTCCAGGAGGAACTCAGACTAGAAAAACAAAACTAAACAACATTTCAGAGTGTGGCAGCCAGTGTACGGGGAGTGTGCTGAAGAGACATAAGGGCAATCCTGGGGACACAACCAGCAAAATGTCAAAGGAAGAAAGCAGCAGTCTCATCGCCCAAAAACAAGTCTTCAAAAGAATAGCAGAGAAAGGAGCCTTCAGGTTAAACTCACTGGCTGTGTCTTCCCCCTCCCCCCCAGAAAGAGACCTTCCTGGGACCCAGGAGGAGAGAGAGGTTGAAGACAGAGAGGAGGAAAAGGTGTTCTTCTCCAGTGACAGATGTCAAGGCCATGATCATTCCGTGTGTGTGTGTGTGTGTGTGTGTGTGTGTGTGTGTGAGTGTGAAGTGTATTTGTGTGTTGAGAGTGGAGCCCAGGGTCTCAACCATACACTAGGCAGGTGCTCTACCACTAAACTATACTTAAAAATGAACTTGTAAAAAAATTATTATCTATTAGAGACATGGGCTGAGATATGTGTGGTAACATGTCACGGTACAGGGTCAGAGTGCAGGGTGTGAGAGTTGTTTTTGGTGGGGCAGGAAGTGTCTGGAGCCTGTCATATCTGTAAGCATCCTTTAGCAAAAGGCTGAAAATGTGGTGTAGGCTGAGGGCCGAGGGCGAAGATGCCTGGGGTGGGGCAGGTGGACGGTGTGGACTAGGAGGGCGAGACGTCTCCTGAGATGATGTGTCAATGCTGGTGTGAGCAGGCTTAAGGAGTGTCTACACTAGGCCAGTGTCTGCACAGCCTAGCCTTGCCCGCCCAGATGGGAAATTAACTTTGAGTCCCAGTAAGAAAATGTGGAAGTTTCTGTGTGAGGCTAGGCAGGGTCTGGTTATGACTCTCTGGGGACTCATTGCACGGAGAAGGGATGGAGGGGGACCAGGGACAAGAAAGTAGCAAGGGGATCCACTAGACAGGTCAGAGAGGCGCTCTATCAACCAAAGCCCCTGGGGGACTCAGGTAGGAAGAGCAGGGCTGACTTTAAAGGAGGCCCAGCCAACAGAGTCCCTGGGGGTGTGTGTGGGGGTGACAACAAAAGTGGGGTAAGGGGCTGGCCGGTGAGGGTGTCTCCCAGGTGAGGGGTGAGGGGCAGACTTGGGGTCTCAGGGTGCTGACGCATACATGGCTCTAAGTTAGCAGCATTTGAGTCTAGAGCTCAGGGCAGAGTCTGGGCTAAGCGAAGTGTGGGAGTGGCCAATAGAACGCTTATACTCAGACTCCCTGAGGTGAGGTCATGGAGGAATGGTCTTGGGGTATTCTGACAGGTCAGGGGTGGTCAGATAATGGGGTTGTCTTACCACTTCATTTCCTCTCTTGCACTCCAGGACTGCCTCCAGCATAGAGTTTTCCTGAGGATAATGAAGCCAGTACCCTATGAGTCACCGGGCCCATAGGAAGTACAGTGCCCTAGGCTAGGGGAGTGCGACTAGGAAGGCCGGTACTTCTCCAGGGCCCCTGTCATCGGTGGCAAATCCTGCGTGTAGGGAGCTTCTGGCAACTGTGTCCCCCAAGGGTCCTACCCCCCAGTACCAACCAACCTCACTCACTACCTGGGGGACAGAACCATTAACCCCTCCTCCTAGGGTGTCTTTTTCAGGCTAGGGGAATGGATGCTCATGTGTGTCCCCATGGGGGCACATTCCACCCTACAGACTGTACCTCATAATCTGGAGTCACGGTGAGAAACAGCTGGTTGCCCACAATTTTAAATGTAGAAGGAGTGGACCCGGACCCCAGGATCACATGCAGGCCATCTGAGACCGAAATGTTCAACAGCGGCTCGGAAATACTACTGTTCTCCTTGATTTGAACAACAGACTGGTCCACAGAGCAGACTGGAAAGTTACAAAGGAGAAGTTGGTACAATCCACCCACTCTGCTGTCTACCCTTCCTGCCCTTGTCCAGCACATACCTGGGTCCTGGGCCGAGGTCCCCGGAGGTTGGCCAAACAACACTAAGAGCAATGGCAGCAGCAGCGGAGGCCACAGGAGGGCCGGAGCCCCCATGGTGGCAGCTGTCAGCTGGAAGAAGGGTCCAGCTGCCTTCTTGTTCTAGGGCTGGTACAGTTCCTGCCTGGGCGACCTTCGCCCCTGCCAGGTACCGCCTCATTTTATGACCCTTTACCGATGGCCTCTACCAAGGGGGCTCCCGCTGGCCGGCGCTTAGAGGGGACATGAGGTCATGTTTCAGCCTGGACTTCTAGGAAGTTAGGCGGGGATTCAACCCACAGACATTACACCAGGTGTAAAAAGCGTGAGAAGCACTGGGAGTGGGGAATAGGCCTGGTAAAGTTAAGACAAGGCTGGGGCCATCGGTCTAAGGAGGCTGAGTCAGGGCTGAGGAGCTGAAGCAGGTCTGGGAGCTGAAATCATTCATAGATTTGGGGGGCTGAGACAGGACTGGGGGCTGAAGCAGCCCTCTGGGGGTGGAACAATAGGTCTGGGGAGCTGGGACAAGGCTGGGGGGAGCTGGGGCAGGGCTGGGGGAGGCAAAAAGGAGTAAGGTAGGCCTGGGGAGCCTGGGGGGGCCGGCTGGGGACAAGGACAGGGACATGGGCTGAGCCATTGGCCTTGGGTCTACTGTAACCCGCAACAGGATAGCCCTCATCTTGTCTCTTTCTCTTCAATGTCCTTAGCAAAATTCCCGAAGCCACATTATGTCACCTCCCTCTCCTGTTCCACTCTCAGAGCAGGAGTGTCCCAGCATGCTCCTGCCTGTGTGGGAAGCACAGCAGTTTCCCCAGGGCTGGGCCTGGCAGGGCCTGGCAGGGCTTGGCAGGGCCTTGGTAATAGGATGCAAATGAAACCTTCCAGCCATAGCTGGGAGCGGGACTAGGTGGGGAACCAGTATCTGTGGAAGACAGAAATCCTGGCCTCCATAAGACTTGCTCCAGTCTTTCTTGCTTCCTCCTGTCTTCCCTACAAGCCCTCAGAAATGGGGAGAGGCCTCTAGGTGGAGCCAGGAGGGTGGTAGGGGGTGCTGTGTTGAAAGGGCTCACAGAGCCCTCACCATCTGGGCCTTTGCTGCTCTGGATGCATGGAAACCTTCCTGCAGCTCCAGGCCACTGTCACAACTGAGCGATTTGTCTCATGACAGCTGTGGTCCCACAGCTGTCTGCTGGGAGATGACATCACTATCCAGGCTTCAGGGCTGTGCCAAGACCACGTAGACATGTAGAACCAGAACCAAGATGTACATAGGCCCTTTCACTCATGAGGGACCCCTATCTGTCCTGCCTGTGCCTCCTCACCGCTCCATGCACCTTGACCACAAGGCTGGACAAGGGCTGGGATCTCTGATCCCTGGAAATTTTCCTAAGTGGACCACAGGACAGGGTGGAACACTGGGGAGTTCAACTGGGAAAAGAGGAATCCAGTTGATACCAGAGATAAGGAAGAAATGTCCGAGCTGACCTCCCAGGTACAAAGGGGAACTGGGTGTGGTCCTAGTCATTGAATGAGGTGGCTGGACCTGTCCACACTCAGTCTTACTGAGCAGGGACTGCCTTGATTTTATCAGACATCACACACTGTGAGCTACAGACCAGGGTCTAAATTCCTTCTTTATTGATGCCAGTGACAACCAAACCCTAGCTCCAGCCAGGCTCCTGGAGACTCCCCTTCCTCCCTCATCGGGGCCGCCTGGTTGCTTCAGTCCACTCTGAGACTTCGACAGCTGGCTTTGGTCCAGGAGGCAGCCACGGAGACTGGGACCCATCCAGGGAAAGCCTAGGGAGGAGCCTGTGGAGGGGGATAGGTGGTTAGGGTACTGGGACTGACCATTAGAGTGCTCACACCCACATGGCTAGGGAATAGGAAGGATGCTTTAGGAGTCCAGCTGAGGGTGGACCTCTCACCAGTCCTGTAGGGCCTGAGTGTTCGACCACAGCAAGCAGAGCTGGTCCTCTGAGGGCTTGGACCCGGTCAGGCTGTTCTCTGGGATATTTTCTGCATCCTGCTCACTGCCCCGACCCCCGACCCCAAATTAGAATTAGTGGTAGTACTGGAATGTGGCAGGTTGCTGATATACCAGGCCTGCTCCATACCAGGAAAAGTCTGGAGAGTTCTAACTACACCTGCTCACCTGCGCTTCCCCACCAGACCCTGCAGCAGGCGCTGCAGCCTGGCGCTGTCCTGCAGGCGGCTGAGCTCGCTAGTGAACGTCCCGTCTGAATGTCTTGAGATCCTGGGGAAGGGAGGGGCGAGGAGGGTCAGAGTTCGCCGGTGCGGGCATGTGGGCGTGGCCGTGGTTAAGTGACCCCCCCCCAACACACACACACACACACACACACACACACACACACACACACTCCCCGCTCACCTGGGGAGCGCCGGGAGCGCGGTGGAACCAGCGAGCAGCAGCAGCAACAGCAACAGCGGAGGCCTGGGCAGTGGATGCTCCATGGTCCTGCTCCGTGTGTGCTGAGCTGTGCAGCTGCAGCCTGAGCTCCGCGCCCCTGCTTTATAGCTGCCCCGGCGGCAGGTGGGGGGCTCCAGCACCGCCCCGGCTCCGCGAGGCCGGCCGCGCCCCATCGATTGCGGGAAGGTCAGGGCCACCCCCACAGCTGTCGTCCGGCCACCTCCCGTCCCGTTGGCGCCCCTCAGCTGACTGGGAGGGGGAGTAGAGGGGTTAGTGCTACCAGGTAGCGAAATAGACACCTCCATCTGGGACCACGGGCAAGGAACAGGGTTTGGCGGCTCAGGACAGGCAGAGAGAATCACACTGCCAGGCCACTCCAGCCTCAGTTCATCTTGGCGCCAGCCCTAGACCCTGGAACACTCTTCTCAGGAAGGGACAGTAGGTGTCTTGAGAAGCCTAGGAAGGGGCAGTAGATGACTGAGGGGGAAGGAGACCAGAGTCCGATCTGGGGACCGAGGCAGAGAAACCGCCTGTAAGGGCAGACGGGCACCCGAAACAAAAATGGGAATCCTCTTAGGCCCTGAGGCTGCATTTTTGGATGGGAGCAAACATCCTATTCGTATTGGAATCAGGAAGTAAAACTGGGTTAGAATAAGAGAAAAGCAGGCCTTAGAGGTTGTAGGGGAGGAAGGAGGGGGGAGCTATGGATGGGAATTGACTTGCAAAACATCTCCATCCCTGGCATCCGGGAGAAGTGGTAGGAGGACACTTGTCTAGCGTGCACCAGGACCTCCGTTCCACCCAGCACAGAAACCCGAACCAAAAGACAATCCCTAGAATCAAATTACAAAACTAGCAAACTGTGATGAACTAGCTCTTGAGTAAAAGTCATGTAATGGTTTTTGTTGTTGTTGTTGTTGTTTTGTTTATTTGTTCGTTTTTTTGAGACAGGGTTTCTCTGTGTAGCTTTGGTGCCTGTCCTGGAACTCACTCTGTAGACCAGGCTGGCCTCAAACTCACAGAGATCCAGCTGCCTCTGCTCAAAGGTGTAAGTCACCACACCACGGCCAAGCTTTTCTCTTTTCTTTTTTTTTCTTTTCGTTCTTTCTTTATTTTATTGCTTGTTTGTTTGTTTGTTTGTTATGGGAATGGTTTGTTTTGTTTTGGAGGCAGAGTATATAGCTCAGGCTGCCTTTGAACTCATCATCTAGCCCACGTTGGCCTGAAACCCTCAGCAATCTTCTTGCCTTAGCCTCTCAAAAGCAGAGATTGCAGTCACCAGTCACCAAATCCAGCTCTGCTTGCATTTTGGGGGGAGGGGATCAGGTTTTGAGCTTTGGAGTTCTTTGCTTTGAATCTTTGAGACAAGGTTTATATACACCAGGCTGGCCTGGAATTTGTTACATTGTTTAGGATAGCTTTGAATTGCAGATCTTCCTGCCATATCGGTACTGTATCTCTGGAGCCCTGGTACTGCAGGTGGAACAAGGCTGTTCTTTTGCAGTGCTAAGAATGGAATTTAAGGCTTCACACGTGCTAAGGTAGCACTGGGTAAAGGAGCTCCCCACCCCTCGCCCTCCACAGGGGGCTTTAAAAACAATTAGTGGGCTTCACATTTTAGAGAAGTTTTCCATTTACAGAAAAACTGAACCGAAAGCGTGGCATTCAGTTCCCTAATGCCCTCACATACTCCCTCCACCCAGAATCCCCTTCTACTAAGAAGCAGGGAGTAGAGGGTATTATTGGCTCTGTGGTTAAGAGAGCCTGCTGCTCTTACAGAGGACCTCAGTTCAGTTCCCACACCCACACAGGATGGCACACAGGGTGGCTCTCAACTGCCTGTAACTCCAGCTGGGGGCATCTGATACCTTCTAGCCTCTACGGACAGTGCGGTCCTGCTGCTCCCCACAGACACTCGAGTGGACAGAGAAACAGAAGCAGACTTTTTTTTTCTTCCAGAGACAGGGTTTCTCTGTGTAGCCCTGGTTGTCCTGGAATTCACTCTGTAGACCAGGCTGGCCTCAATCTCAGAAATCCACCTGCCTCTGCCTCCTGAGTGCTGGGAGTAAAGGCGCGCCCCATCACCGGTGGCCCAGCTATTTTAAGAAAGGGAGGGGGGACGGTGTGGCACACAGCCAGATCCCAGCACTTAGGAAACAGAAGTCGGCAGATCTTTGAGTTTGAGGTCAGTCTGATTGACAAAGTGAGTTACAGGACAGCCAGAGCTACACAGGAACACTGTTTGGAATAAACCACAAGGGTGGGGGATGCGGGGGAGGAACACTAGTGACATATACTTATAGCCTAGCTTTTGGGAGGCAGAGGCAGGAAGATTGCAAGCTTCAAGCCAACAAGGGCAACTTGATGAGACCCTTAAAAGTAAACAAAACACCCTGGCACTGGAGAGGTGGCTTTGTCACAGGTTCTGTGTAGCCTTGGCTGTCCTGGAACTAGCTCCGTAGACTGGGCTGGGCTTGAACTCACAGAGCTCAACCTGCCTCTGCCACCACCGCCTGGCTTGAACCATGGTCAACACAGCAGTATCTTCAAGGCCTGCAGTTCTCACCAGGAGCCACATTGGGGGCCGAACATCCTGTCGGTTTAGACAACATAAACTGGCTTGGATCCAGCTCCATAGCATCAAAGACAGCAAGCAGTGTCACAGCCCCGAGAGCTCCCTGTGGAGCCTTCTTCCTCCTGCCCCCAGACCCCCGATCTTGTCATTGACACTGGTAATAACTGCTTGTTCCAGAGTGTCCAGGCTGGCTTCTGAATTTTAAAGATCGCGTTTGCTTATTTGTGTGGGTGGGTAGGTGAGTGGGTGCATGGAAGTCAGAGCACAGCTTGTTGGAGCTGGCTTTCTCCTTCTTCCCTGTGGGATCCAGGGATCAAACTGGGGGGACAAGCTTGGCAGCAGGGACCTTTACCCACCGAGCCACCTTGCTAGTTCCACACCGGCTTCTGTCATTTGGCAGTAATCCTCTGCACCACCTTTGAGTCTTTTCATGGCTCAGCAGCTCAATTCTTCCTAGGGCTTAGCAAATGTTCCCCTGTCTGAATGGACCAGTGTGTTTAGCCACTCACCCAGTGAAGGTCGTTTGTGTTGTTCCCAAGTTCAGGCAACTATAAATAAAGCTGTCGTAAAATGGTGTGTGTGTGTGCACGTGTGTACGCATGTGTGCGTGTGTGTGGTGCATGTGTGCGGGTGTGTGTGTGTGTGCATGGTTGTGTGCTAGAGCCACAGACAGAGCTCAGTGGTAGAGCGCTTACCTGTATGCATGAGGCCTAGGTTCAATACTGAAGACTGCAGGGGGAAGAAGCATATGTCAGTCCTGACCAATGGAACCATAGAAATTACGCTAGAATCAAATCCCTGAGTAAATAAGCAGAAGGGAGGAGACAGGTGGTTAGTGAGCAGTGACCTACAGGAACGGGGGCGGGCAGGAGGTAGTCCTCTGCCAGCCAGACAGTCTAATGTGCGCACGGCCTCATCAGGGAGTTAGTTAGGCCAGGGGAGAGTGTAGGATAATGGTTACTAACGGCTACTACCCTGTGACAGGGACCACCGCACACTGAGGTCAGAGGCGGGTGACAGGGGCCACCGCACACTGAGGTCAGAGGAGGGTCACATAGCTGGCTGAGGCTGTGTTTAGAAAGGGCTTAAGAAAGACCCTGAGAGCTAGGCATGGTGGCATATGCTTCTAATCCCAGCACTTGGGAGGCAGAGGCAGAAGGATCTCTGTGAGTCTGAGGCCAGCCTGCTCTATATAGAGAGTCAGCCAGGGCTACAAGAAGGAACTCCTTCTCAAAAAGCCAACTAACCAACCAGCCAGCCAGCCAAACAAACAAACAAACAAACAAACGGAAAAGCCGGTTCCTGAGAGATTGCTTTGTCAATGTCCTTTCAAGGCCAGGAGCCAAGCGAACCTCATGTGCTCTAGTTGCGTGGCAGTCGCTAGCAACGGATTACAATGACTTGGATTTTATAAAGTTCCTGCCTGCAGGTTCCTGCAGGCTTCTCTCAATAAGCTATAACCTGTAAACTGAATAAACCATTTCCTCCCCGAGCTGTTTTCTGTCGTGGTGTTTACAGCAACCTGGGGAAGGCAGTCTACCTAGTGGGACCATGTTTCAAAACCAAGCAAGCAAACAAATAAACAAACAAAACCAGAAAGAAACCTACAGTGGCCTGGCGTAGTGGTGCTTGATTTTAATCCCAGCATTCAGGAGACAGGTGTGTGACTCTCTGTGAGATCAAGGCCAGTCTGGTCTATATAGAGAGCTCCAGGTCAGCCAGGGCTACATAGAGAGACTTTCTCAACAAAAACAAACAACAACAAAAGGGGCAAGGGATGCCTTGGATATTTTCTTCTATGTTCTTGACGGACTGACTCAATTACCAGAGGGAGTCATTACCTTCTCCAATGTTTCTGTTTCCAGGCGGCTTTTGGCAGCAGCCGATGACAGAGCAGTCCTCGGCAGGCGCTGGAGTCTGAAGTCTGCAAGGATGAAGAGCAGAGGTGAGGTCCATGCTTCCCGAAGACCCTTGCCTAGGAAGGCACACAGATGCTTGTAGAATTAGCCTCCCGGGGCAGAACAAAGACCTAGAAAAATAACTGCTATCTCAAGGCACCCCCCAAGAAGGGCCAGGCGACCAGGTGGCCAGGTGTGGTGACGCAGTACCTATAAACCCAGAGCCTGAGAGGCAGAGGAAAAGATCTCTGCAAGTCCAAGACCAGCCTGGCCTACATATCCAACCTCATGGGAAAGAGTAAAGGACAGGCTCAGTGGTGGGAACCTTGAGGGAGACTTTCTATGAATGAGCTACCAAGGCTCTGTGCAGCCAAGGAAGGGAGCCCTTGGCCCTAGGCCTGGTCTTGAATTGGGCCACAGCCTCCTGCAGGTCCTGCTTGAGCATGCCAGCCTCGGCCCACACTGAGCCAGGGTACACTCTGGGCCGTGTCGTTGGACTTATCCCAGTTCAGTAGCACTGGGGATGGTCAGTGCGGTGCCCATGGCACAAGCCCCTCACGCTGGCTGGCAGTGTCTAGCGATGTGCAAGGGCCGCAACAGCCTTGAAGCTGAAGTCCATAGGTGGCAGTCATAGGTGTCGGAAACTTGCTCATCACCCGAAAAACAGCGTTCAAGTGGACACTCTTACCAAGTTAGCTTCCTGTGTCTCCTGCAGGTAAAGACGGCAATTTCTCACGTGAGCTTACGAAGCCTCACAGTTCCCAGGCATCAACCCAGTGTCCTTCCTGAGGCCAGTCCCAGGTTTGCTTCCTGTCTGCAGCTTACAGTTTGATTCTTGTCCACTTCAAAGCAGCTCAGAGCGCAGGGGGACCAAGCCCTTGTACAGAAAGTGCACAGAACGTCTGCTTCCCTACGCCCCGTTGTCAGGAAGGCCACACCTATGTTTTCCCCTGATGTTTCCACAGTGTTCAGATGCACCAGGCTACAACGCAAGGCTGACCAAAACCTCTTTTCCTCTGGTTCAGGGTTGTGATGGGTGTATCATTCTTTAGGGACAGGCATGATGACACCGATATATGGTGATATTTTGTTTGTAATCTAGCAAATAAAGCTTGCCTGAAGATTAGAGTGCAGAGCTAAGGCATTAGTAACCCATAAAGGCCTCGCAGTGCTGGCACACACCTTTAATCCCAGTACTTGGGAGACAGAGGACGACGGATCTCTGTGAGTTCAAGGCCACCCTGAGCTATGCGCAATATTGAATCTGTCTAAAAGAGAAACAGAGCTCAAAGATCAAAGGTGGTCCCAGAAGTTGGGATCACACGTCTTTAATCCCAGCACTAGAGAGGTGGAGACAGGAGTGATATGGCTGGGCAGGGAGAGGAATATGAGGCAGAAGGAGACAGCTCAGTGCAGTCTGAGGATTCAATCTGAGCATGCAGTCTGAGTTTTTGTAGAGACAGGATCGTCCCTTCTGCCTGAGCATTGGTAAAGGTAAAAACTTTCTAGTAATTGGCTGCTCTGCTCCTCTGGTCTTTCAGCATTAACCCCTATATCTGGCTTCCGTTTTTTATTATTAAGAACAATTAGAATTTTTGCTACACGGGTGTTATTCTTTTTTCATTCTTTTTTCCTTTTTTTTGAGATAAGATTTTCCTGTGTAGCATTGACTGTCCTGGAACTAGCTCTGTAGACCAGGCTGTCTTCAAGCTCAGAGATCCGCCTGCCTCTACCTTCCCAAGTGCTGGGATTAAAGGCGTGCGCCACCACCGCCTGGCTGACACTGCTGTCATGCTCACCCACCATGCTAGGGACAAAACAGGGTAGACAGGCAGCTGCAAGGCCTTCGTCTTCCTCTACCTGCTTATCTTGGACACCAGGACAAAGGTGATGACTGTCCTTTGTTCTCCCAGGTGCTCCAGAGGCAGACAGATCGAGTCATGTGCCCCCTGTGCATGCAGTGAAATGGGACTTGGTCCCCTGTTTGGGGCCGTATGGCCAACAGTGTCCTGTTTGAGGTTTGGTTTTTCTGGAAACATTTCACCACAGAACAAATCACTAAATTGTTTGATCCAGGCCTGCCAATGTGAAGGTGACTGACACGGCTTCCCATCGATCACTCTACAAGGTCTCTCCAATTAGACTTACAACGTCCTTGGTCTTCTGACGTGAGATAACGGTGGCTGGGACTCACCAGGTTGCTGACATGGCCTGTCCCAGTCTGGATAAATTACAACTCTACGGGGTTGTCGCATTACACACCATCTGTATGCGCATGTGCGTATGGTGTGCAAGTATGCATGCATGTTTTCCATGTGTCTGAACACATGTGTGAGTGAGGGTGCCTGTACATACGGAGGCCCAAGACTGGTGTCAGGAATTAACCTTGATCACACTTCCGCCCCATTCATTGAGACAGAGCTTGCCAATATGACTATCCTCGCTAGCGAGCTTGCTCTGCCTCTGCTCCCCACGGCTGGAATTACAGCCACTCACCATGTATTTAGGCAGATTCTGGGACTCTGAAGTTAAAAGTTCTGGTCCTCACATTTGTGTGGCTTCACTCTAACTACTTAGCTGACTCCCCAGTCCCTTTCATCCCAGGCCTCTTCCCAGCCCCCACCCCCATTCCCCACCTCCCCACTTATTTCCGTTGTTTATCTTGTCCTAATGAGTAAGAAAATGTTTCACATTGTCCCCTCCATCTCCCACGTTGGGGATGGAACCCAGGGTCAGGGGACTGGATACTAGACAAGAACTCTACCAGTCAGTCATCCTCCCAGCCTTAGGACTTTGAGACAGGTCTTCCTGTGCAGCCCTGGCTGCCCTCAAGCTAGTAATCCTCCTGCTGTAGCCTCCTGAATGCTGGACTCAAAGGTGTGTGCCACCACACCTGGTTTAGTGTGGTAAGAGTGCAAACTGCTTTTCCTGATTCAGTTGAGATGATCAAGAGTCAAATCATGTCCATGTTTAATTAATAAAATGGGACTTGAGTCGTGTGGGTTTTTCTTTGTTCTATTAATATGGTGTGTTATATTGGTTGGGTTTCATTTCTAGAATTCTTTTTTTTTTTTTTTTGATTTTTCGAGACAGGGTTTCTCTGTAGCTTTGGAGCCTGTCCTGGAACTAGCTCTTGTAGACCAGGCTGGCCTCAAACTCACAGAGATCCGCCTGCCTCCGCCTCCCGAGTGCTGGGATTAAAGGCGTACGCCACCACCACCCGGCATCATTTCTAGAATTCTTACAGTCCTGGGAAAAATCTTCCTGGGTCATGGTGCATAATTCTTAAAAACTGTAGTGGGGTTTTGCTGAGAATTTTTTTTTTTTTTTGGTTTTTCGAGACAGGGTTTCTCTGTGGTTTTGGAGCCTGTCCTGGAACTAGCTCTTGTAGACCAGGCTGGTCTCGAACTCACAGAGATCCGCCTGCCTCTGCCTCCCGAGTGCTGGGATTAAAGGCGTGCGCCACCACCGCCCGGCTTGCTGAGAATTTTTTAAATGACTTTTTTATTTTTATTTAATGTATATGTGTGTATGTGCACCATGTGTGTTCAGGTGCCTTCAGAGCTCAGAAGAGTATGTTAGATCCCCTGGAACTGGAGTTACAGACAATTGTGAGCTACCATGTGGGTTCTGGGCATTGAACCCAGGTCCTTTGGAAGAGCAGTCAGTGCTCTTAACTACTGAGCCACCTCCAGCCTTTGCAGAGAATTTCTGCCTTTATTTTCAAAAGGAGATTTTTTTTCTTCTTTTTTTTTGGGGGGGGCTCCCCGTCGGGGAATCGAACCCCGGTCTCCCGCGTGACAGGCGGGGATACTCTCCACTATATAAACGAGGAAAAAGGAGATTTTTTAAAAAAGAGTTTTCTTTCTGTGGTGTTATTGCTATTGAACTTTGAGAGTTTTTTGCATGTTTTAGAAAGACTTCATATTGTTCTGTTTTATTTTTTGAGATGTCACAGGTAGCCAGTGGTCCACACAGTCTCAAAGACAAGGAAGCTAAGGGTCATGAGGGTCCTAAAAGGTGAGGAACGGGACAACCACTCAGCTGCCCCTGAGGATAGTTAAGGGTTAAGGTTGAGCGAGGTGTGGTGGGCCACTTAATTCCAGGACTCAGGAGGCAGAAGCAGAGACTGGGAATCTCTGAGTTTGGTGATAGCCTGGTCTACAAAGAGAGTTCTAGAACAGCCAGGGCTACACAGAGAAATCCTGACTCAAAAAGACACACACACACACACACACACACACACGGGCCAGGCAGCGGTGGCTCATGCCTTTAATTCCAGCACTTGGGAAGCAGAGACTGGCAGATCTTTTACAAGGCCAGCCTGGTGTACAGAGTAAGTTCCAAGACAGGCTCCAAAGCTGCAGAGAAACCCTGTCTTTACAAACCAAAATAATAATAATAATAATGAAGAAGAAGAAAGAAAGAAAGGAAGGAAGGAAGAAAAAGAAAGAAAGAAGGAAAAGAAAAAATTAAGGCTGGGCTGTCATTTTCACTGTGGTCCAGTTTAGAGTGACGGATGGAGATGGCAACACCATAGACTTAGGAAGAGAGATGGTGAGAAATGTAGGGTCAGCCACGGCCTGGGTCGGAAGCATTGCTCATGTCTGCCCATGTAGGATGGAGAGTGAACTCTTTGTGCCAGATTGTTCAGTATTGCTTAGCCTAAGGGTAAGAGGCAGTCCCAGAACCATGAGAGAAAGACGTGAGGCTGTTTCTACACAGCCTGTTGTAGAAACCAGAACAGGTGTCTTCCTACTTGGTAAAGACACTGTCCCCATGCAGGAGTTCAGCCACATCCTCCAAGGCTTCTTGGAGAGGAGCTCCTGGCAGGTAATTTGGTGGCCTGAAAGGTCCTCAGTGTCTCCTGGCCGGAATGGCTGGCTCTCTCGAGTCTGGTCCCAACAACCTGCCCTTCGCGTAGGTTCTTCGAAGCACAAACTAGTCCGGATCAAGCAAAACACCAGCCGCTGCTGGGCCTGTTTATGTTAGTCACTTCACTCAATTCTCTTCTGTTGAAATAAAGCATTCCTCCCTCGGCCGGTTTCCTAGAGTGCAGAAATCCAAGCCTAGACGGGGCGGGGTTGACGTGTTGGGGGCGGGGCTCGGGGCAGCCTCTGCCTGCAAATCCCGGGGCTCAGCGACTTGCAGGAGCGCGTTCAGCTGTCGAGCCATGGGGAACAACAACACGGACGACGACGGTGGGCTGTTGGCCGGGCGTGGGTCAGAGCCCCTGGGGCCGGGCGCCGGGCTTGGGGGCGCGGGTGTGGCGGCGCTGGTTGGGGGCGTGCTGCTCATCGGCTTGGTGTTGGCGGGGAACTCGCTCGTGTGCGTGAGCGTGGCCTCCGAGCGCACCCTGCAGACACCCACCAACTACTTCATCGTTAGCCTGGCGGCCGCCGACCTACTCCTTGCAATACTAGTGCTACCACTCTTTGTCTACTCCGAGGTGAGCCTCCATGCCCCAGCTCCACTCTCCTCCGTCCCTTCCGCCTTCCTCCCCTCCCTTTGCCCGACCCTGGCGCAGTTCGGCTGAGCCAGGGTACCTGAAGGGGCTCCAGGCCTCCTCACTCCTGACTGCCTACCGTCTCCTGCTCTTGAGAATCCAGCGTCAGTTTTGCGTCTGTCGGGTCACCCTACCATCTTCCGGATCCTTTCCTATTCTCTGTGTGTGATCTGCTGACCCAGAGAAGGTTTGTGTCCCTGGAAGCAAGGATCGCAGATACTGTCTTTCCCATTTAAGTCCTGGCTCCCACTCCAGAAATACTGCACCCCTAATCCCTGCCAAAAGCCAGCTAGACCGACAGGCAAGTGTGCAGACACGCCTTACTGCCTATGACCACTGCCTTTTGGTTGGGACTATGAACACACACACATACACACACACACACACACACACACACACACACACACACACGAGAGAGAGAGAGAGAGAGAGAGAGAGAGAGAGAGAGAGAGAGAGAGAGAGAGAGAGCAAAGCCTGCCACGACTCAACTGCTAGCAGCTTGGAGATTCAAAAGTGTAGAGAGGCCTGGGCAGGATAGTGAACCTGGGGGTGTCTAAGAGTCAGAACCTTCTGGAGACTTATGGGACAGAGTCACCCCAGACCAGGTCTGGCTCTTAGGTGTGTCTTCTATGGTGGAAACTTCTCTCTGCCCTAGGTTTGGCCAGAGAAGAGCTGCTTCAGACAGGAATGGGGAGGGACATAGTGGCCTTACTCTGGGGGGTTGGGCTACATAGGATTTCTAAGGAAGACACCGGGTTCTGGAGCTAGGGCAGAGGCCAGCAGCCGTGCTGGACCTCAGGTCCTCCCCAGGGACAGACGTCACTGTGATGGTTCTTAAGCTCCTAATCGTCCCAGATCAGTATGAAGGGATTTGGGGTGAGTGGGTTGAGCTGGCTGTATGCTCCTTTGCCCTTGGAGAACACTCCCTGCAGACTCGCTGAGAGCCCTAGACCACATTTGTCCTTAGGACAGTCGCGTGTACCCTGTCCAGCAAGTGAAGGGACCCATCCAAAGTCCCACAGCAGTGACAGTTGAAGCAGGCAGGATAACTCTAGGTGAGTCATGGAGGTGGTAGGGTTTGTGTTCAGTGGGCAGAGGGTCAGGCCTATGTCCCTATGGGCTTCCCTCCAGCAGATGGTATCAGTCTCCCTTGGGTCTTCCCCAAAGAAAGGAGACCCGAGTCAATGGTAGATCTGTCTGCCCCCTCTGTCTCCTATAACACAAGTGTCCCCAATTGCCCCAGACTTGCATTGGGCGTGCACACCCCCATCCTGTCTAATACACAGCCATTGCCTCTCTTCAACATGAATGGAGGTCAGGAAGTTAGCGTCTGAAATGTCAAGTTTTGTGTTTCTTTCCTGCAACCTCTGCATGGCTAGGTTCAGGGTGGCGTGTGGCTGCTGAGTCCCCGCCTCTGTGACACCCTCATGGCCATGGACGTCATGCTATGCACCGCTTCCATCTTCAACCTGTGCGCCATCAGCGTGGACAGGTGGGTACCCCAGACAACTCCTCTCCCACCCCCACCTCCCAGTCATCCGCCCAACTCTGCACCCTCACCACGCCTGTGTCCCTCTAGGTTCGTGGCCGTGACGGTGCCGCTAAGCTACAACCGTCAGGGTCAGCGCCAGCAGCTGCTCATCGCTGCCACATGGCTGCTATCTGCCGCGGTGGCTGCGCCGGTGCTGTGCGGCCTCAACGACGTGCCCGGCCGCGATCCAGCTGTGTGCCGTCTGGAGGACCGCGACTACGTGGTCTACTCGTCCGTTTGCTCCTTCTTCCTGCCCTGTCCACTCATGCTGCTGCTTTACTGGGCTACTTTTCGCGGCCTGCGGCGCTGGGAGGCAGCCCGGCATGCCAAGCTGCACAGCCGCGCGCCGCGCAGACCCAGCGGCCCCGGCCCGCCCGTGTCGGACAATGCTCAGGGCCCCCTTTTTCCACAATGTCTGCCCCCTTCACCCAGCCTCCTGCAAAGCCCCAGCGGCTCCAACCAGCCTGAGCCAGATCTCTCTCAGAGACCCTGTGGCCCTGAGTGTCCGCTCCCGGATGCAATGCTCCAGCAACGGCCAGCACTGCCTTCCTGCAGGAGGGGCGCCAAGATCACGGGAAGGGAGCGCAAGGCAATGAGAGTCTTGCCGGTGGTCGTCGGTGGGTTCCTGCCCTGGGGCAAGAGCTGATCTGTAGAGAGGAGTCCCAGGTGGAGAGTTCCGGGCTCCACGAGGTGGGAGGTGGGTGGAGTCTAGATTGGAAGGGTGAAAGGTGTGTGTGTGTGGGGTGAACTCGAGTGCAGGAGTTCAGGCTCACGCTGCCCACCCCCAGGGGCCTTCCTGATGTGTTGGACGCCTTTCTTCGTGGTGCACATCACGCGGGCGCTGTGTCCAGCTTGTTTCGTGCCCCCTAGCCTGGTCAGTGCCGTCACCTGGCTAGGCTATGTCAACAGTGCCCTCAACCCCATCATCTACACCATATTCAACGCCGAGTTCCGCAGCGTCTTCCGCAAGTCTCTCCGTCTCCGCTGCTGAAAAGGCCACTGCTGTCCTGAGGTCAGGGAGATCCAAGCCTGTGGGCGGAGTGCGCTGGCGCGTCTGATTAAACGAATTATTTCCTAATCATTTATGAAGGCTGGGGGTTGGGGAGGAGCAAGCAAAAGAGGAGGTATTTTGGCCTGTATGATGGGGCCTGGATACTACTGGCTCAGCTCCCTCTTCTGAAGTCTCTTCTGCCCCAGGAAGAATTGGAGAGCTACTTCAGCTGGCTTTGTTTCCTCTCAACAGGTAAAGTGACCAAGTGTCTATCTGGGAGAGGAGCTAGAGGAACTTCCTGGGGTTCCTGTCCAGGCCAGCTCAGTAGGGAGGGCTCTGCTGTCATTAAAAGGGGGCATGGGTACCATTTTGGAAGCTTTCTCAAGTACAGTATATATTATAGCTTCCTGCCAGCCTCTCTCCAGAAGATATCCTGAATTTGCAAAGTTCCACTGGCGTTCCAGTGAGTCACATTCCCAGCCGTCAGTACTTTGTACTCCTCTGAAAGGGAGCCCTACACTCAGGTCCACCCAGGCCGTGTACCCCATGGATATCCAGCAGCAGGGTTCAAGGCAGGACCGAGGGACCCAAGTAGCTCCTGTGCTCGGGCTCTTTGGCCAAGGTCCAGTGCAGCAAGAAGAGATGACTCCTGGCAGGGACAGCACACCCTAACATTTTCCCCTCCCCCATCCTGTCATGGGAGAGATGTAAGTCAGGACAGCAGAGGGGGGCTTTAGGTTGGGGTTCACATCAACAGGCACAAAGCATCACACTGCTCTCAGTACTGAGAAATGATGAGCTGAGCCCAACAGCAGTGTGCAAATCCTCCCTTGCTAATAGTCCCTGTTGGATAAGGGGCAATTCCCCAGCACTGAGGGTACTATGGCCTCACTGAGCTTCAAACACTCCAAAACTCCCGCCGGAGCCTCTGCTGACATCCCCGGGCTAGCATGCTGCTAGGTGTTTATGGAGTCATGGGTTCATATCTGCCCCCATATTGTCTAATGTTAGTGGAATTGGGACGCCCTTAAATTTTACCTCTGGACAGGCTCCAGAGCTGCAGGGGAACCCTGTCTTGACAAAACAAACAAACAAACAAACCAAAAAGAAAAAAATTTTACCCCTGGAGACTCTGGGATACCAAGTGTGCCTGGCCTTTGCTGACTCCCACGGAAAAAATCTGCAGATCCAAACGTACGGCCGAAACTCATGTGAGTGGAGCAGAAGTCACGGGAGGCTTGACACAGCTTGGGGAACTGAGCCCTAAGTGCCATGCCCTGAGACCCTTTGGGTTTCTTCCTTAGAGGAAAAGGAAAGAAAAAATTGAATCTATTCCAAGTTGCATGTGACAGCCACTGCTCTTGGACGGTCACCCATCTTGGTGTTCTGGGGGCTTTCACACAGTGCCACTTCTTGGGGGTAGACACCCTGAATGCCTCCTGCAGGCTGTCCTGTGGTTAGCAGTCTGAGGAGCTCCTGGACGCAGATGACTTTGCCAAGCACTTGTCTTTTTCCTGCTGTCAGTGTGCAAACTGAGCTATGCTGTGTAGCTTCGGCCTGCTCTGCATGGCCTGGGTGACTGGTTGGAGCTGAGAGCTACTCAGTCACCAGAAAGCACTTCTGGGAAGAATGGCAAGGTCCCTACTCAAAGGCTTGATTCCAGCAGAAATAAACAGGATGGTCATGAAGACCTTATTCAGTGGGAAGGGCCTCAGGCCTGGAGCCTCTAGGTGCCTGGCTCACTGATCAGCCTTAGGGAGAAGGCCAGGGGCCCCACATAACTAGAATCTCCTGACTTACATACGTGCCCCTCCCTCAACTATCACATTGAGGGACCTCAGGGATCTGCAAGGTGCAGGACCTTCTGATAGGAGGAACTATTTGTGGCCCAGGGCAGGGTAGCGGGATGATCTTTTTATACATACCAAGGTGTAAAGCTGGTGTGTATCTGGCAGGAACTATTTTAGAAGCAGGTGTAAGAATTGATAAGTCTGAGAGACGGGCGGATCTCTGGGAGTTCAAGGCCAGCCTGGTCTACGGGGCAAGTTCCAGGACAGCCAGGGGTACACAGGGAAACCCTGTCTCAAAAAACAAACAAACAAACAAAACCCCAAAAAAACAAAACAAAAGAAAGAAAAAAGAATTGGTAAGTCTATAAGTTCACCCTAAACTTGAAGGTGCTCCCTGAGGTCCTGGCTGAGTCTGCACGTTCCCTATACAGTGCAGGGGAGCAGGGGAGCCTCAGGACCCTGACCCTTATAAGTCAGAGTCTTAACCCTAAAGGGCATTTCTGAGAATTTAGAAACATCCGGAATATGCTCCTCTGGCAGTGTTCCTTGTCAGCAGGAATATCAGGTCTCTGATCAGCCAAGTCCAGTACCTAAGTATGAGTCTTTCCCCAGAGGTCCTGCCTCTGGGATGGACCTGGGTGATGAGAAGGGAGAGTGAAGAAAAACAAGGACAACCAGGACTTCACATGCAGAAGCCCTGGCCACAGGCCAAACAAACATTTCCGTGTGCACCCAACAGGATACTCCTGGAGATTCATGAGTGTCCTTCAGCTGCTCATGGCATTGCCTGGACACAAGCAGAGCTGAGAGGCTACGGAGCCAAACCCTGCTAAGCAGTCTCGGGTTCTCCTGACACTACTTCCACTAGAGAAAGAAAGGTTGAAAACTCCTTGGCCACAAAGGTAGACCAACGAGAGGACAGTGGCAGGTCCACATCCCCACAGCAGGACACAGCAGAAATCCTCTGGCCATCTGAATACAAAGTGAGCTTTGTAACAGTGCCATCCAGGCGGGGGATGGGAGCTTTATTTACAACCTTATTAACAGATACGACAGATATGTACACGTGGCATAGGGACCCCCAAGGGGAATGGGACACTCATGATCCAGGGATGAAAGAGCACCGTGATAGGTCAAGGGCCCTGGGCTGTGGCGGAGTGCCCCCTTCTGAAAGTCACCAGCATTCCTTGGTCTCTGGCAGGAGTTCATTTCCAAGGGCACAGTCTGTTTGTTAATAACTTGTCCGGCAAGTTTCCCGTGGCCCCACTTCTCAGCAGCCCCCATAGTCATCAGAGGGCCTTAGCCTGTGATGGCCTCAGAGCAGAGCAGGGAGTGGCCTGGCTCAAACAGCAACTTTTTCTATTACACTTTCTTCAACATGGACTTCATCAGCCTGGACAGTGACAGATGCTGACTGGCCACAGACGTGCTGATGGTCTTTCCAGTCCTGAAAGGAAAGACACCCATGTTAGCAGGAAGGACCACAGGGACCCACTGTGGTCCAGACCACCACATCACCTGTGGATGGGCCCTGGACTTCACCGTGAGGGGCTGTGAGCTGTCAAGGGTGAGGCATCGTTCAGATAACAAAAGACATGCGCATAATAAGACAGGAGTAAGTTCATGTGTCCAGGTGTTTGTTGTTAGAATTACGAGGCTCTGGCTATCCTGGAACTCAATATGTAGAGCAGGCTAGCCTCAAATTCACATGGACCTTCCTGAGTGCTGGGATTAAAGGTGTGCGCCATCATCGCCCGGCCCAGTCTATGACTGTTACCTAGTCGAAAAGAAAGCCCAAAACAGTCCCCTCTTCAGCTGACACGGGTGAGAAGTTAATCACCCTCTTCACAAGTCACCACTGTCAGAGTGGCCTCCGGCTTCTGTTTCTTCAGTTCCCTGCTAGTGCTCCCTCTGAGGCCAAGATGAGAAGTAAGGATTCAGGATTTTTTTGTTTATTTGTTTGTTTTGAGATAGGGTTTCTCTGAAGCTTTTTGAGCCTATCCTGGAACTTGTTCTGCAGATCAGGCTGGCCTCGAACTCACAGAGATCAGGCTGGCCTCGAACTCACAGAGATCTGCCTGCCTCTACCTCCCAAGTACTGGGATTAAAAGCACGAGCCACCACCGCCTGATTTGACATTCACTTTTTTTTTTTTTTTTTTGAGACAGGGTTTCTCTGTAGCTTTGGTGCCTGTCCCGGAACTAGCTCTTGTAGACCAGGCTGGCCTCGAAATCCCAGAGATCCGCCTGCCTCTACCTCCCGAGTGCTGGGATTAAAGGCGTGCGCCACCACCACCCGGCTGACATTCACTTTTTAAAAAGATTTATTTATCATTCTTATTTTATGTGTATGAGTGTTTTGCCTGCATATATGTCTGATTTTCACAGAGGACAGAAAAGGGTGTCAGATCCCTGGTACTGGAGTTAGGATTGTTGTGAGCCATCACGTGGGTGCTAGAAATTGAACCCAGGTCTTCTGCAAGAACAGAAGTACTCTTAAACACTGAGCCATCTCTCTAGTCCCCTGCATTCATTTTATATCAGTTCAAATGAAGAAGCTGCACAGGCCTTTATTCCAGCATTTGGGAGGCAGAGGCAGGTGGATTTCTGCAGGAACACACAAAGAAATGCTGTCCCACCCGAAACAAAACAGAAAGCTGGAGTGTTTGTCTCTAATGAGGACATCAAAAGAGGGCTGAAGTCAGAGGCAGGGGGATCTCTGTGGGTTTGAGGCCAGTTTGGTCTCAGAAGCGAGTTTCAAGACAGCCAGAAGAACTGTTTCACAGAGAAGCCCTGTCTCAAAAAAAAAAAAAAAAAAAAGACTGACTCAGCTGAGAGAAATGGAGTCTCTCACCCAGACTGTTCCTGGAATCAAAGCTCCCAGAACATGAAGCGAGGACAGAAGCCTGCATTGTGACACTGTTGAGCCTGTGCCAGCCTCGAGGGAGCTTCAGGCAGAGTGAGGTTCCTCAGTTACCTGTGCGCTATGATCTCTCTCCCAGTGCTCCTGGCTTACGTCCCAGCATCCCAAGTACCAGTGGAATAACTTGGCTGAACTTTTCTCAGTGCAAAGTTTTTTAAGGGGAGTTCAGAAGACGAGCTTCCAATTTTGCTCCCCAAATCTCTGGTACCCTGGAGACAAGTGGAGTCACAAAGAGGACCAGGGGACACGGCCATACCTTCCCTTCAAACCCTAGAGGTAATGGCTCCTGTGTACTCACCAGGGCCACACAGGACTGCCAGGAGTCCATCCGGGTGACAGACTTTTCTTGTACCATGTGAGGTTCTCTGAGTCACCTATGGACCTCAGGGTGGGGACACCTGTCCACTTCATAAGCTGTCCTTCATGGCTATCTTCCCAAATCCACACTTTTGTTAGCCTGCCAGGTTTCAGCAAAGCACCAGGCCGTGGGTCCTTGTGGGAGGTTCTGTCAGCAGATACAGCTTGAACCCGCAGTGGCTACTGCACATGTCTGACAGATCTGCTTCCGTATTCACACACCCAAGGGGCCTAAGGCTACTCAGTATCCCCAGAACCGGGGCCACGGACTCCAGGTGACTGAGGACACTCTCCTCATCCCTGAGAACAAGGCGGCTCCTTCTGTTTCTGTTCCAGGCTAGGAAACAGGGCCCCAGCGTCCTGTCATTCTGAGCCCTAGGTCAGAGGATGCCCAGCAGGGTGCCAGCCTTTCACCCTATTTCACAGCAGCCCCAGGGAGTAAAACTGAGCATACACTGTCTTCGGAAGCATGGGCGTTCTTTAGAGAAGTTCGTGAAGATCATGAGCACTGCCGCGGCTGCGCAGGTCGGACAGCTGGACAGACAGCACAGGCTCAATCCTCCAGCAGGTCCAGGTCCACTCTCACATGTCCGGCCTCTACTTGGCCGGCACTGCTGAGTATCGCGGACAAGACCCACTTCCTCCACGGTGGAACTTAAGATTCCTACATCTTCAAAAATGGCACTAGGCAAAAAATAAGCCCCTAAGTCAATAGGGCACAAAGAACAGAATTCACCACGTGGAGAGTGGCGAGGCCAGAATGGTGGCCGCAACCAGCCAGGAAACCATGTGCGTCACGGCACTTCCTGGGATAACTATGGGCTGATGACTTTGGGAAAATAAACATGATGGTGTTACTGTCTCAAAGTGGTCCTGGTAAGAAGTGCCAGGCGCATGACGTTCTAGGCGGTCAGCTGACAGTCCACAGGCTGCTAGCGCCCTATGGTAACTATGGATGCAGCCCAACAGAAAACATAAACTTATTTAAAGCATCATTCCCACTCTGGGAACCTGACTATATAGTTCCTGAGTGTGCACTTAGCTGACAATATCACGTCATAATATCAAAAAGTTAGACATCCAAAAAACCACCTTTAATGCTAGGAGTGGTGGCATGCCTGCTAAAATCCAGGCACTAGAGAAAAGGAGGCAACAGGATCAGGAGTTCAAGGGCATCCTAGGCTACATGAAACCCTGTCTAAAAAGGAGAAGAGGACTGGGGTGCTGGAGGTATGGCTTAGCTGTGGAGTGCCTGCCTAATTTAAGGTCATTCTTGACTACATATGGAGTTCTAGGTCAGCCTGAAATACATGAGACCCTGTCTCAAAGAAAAAAAAAAGAGCCGGGTAGTGGTGGCACACACCTTTACTTCCAGCGCTCGGGAGGCAGAAGCTAGCCTGGTCTACAAAGTTAGTTCCAGGACAGGCTCCAAAGCTACACAGAGAAACCCTGTCTTAAAAAACTAAAAAAAAAAAAAAAAGAAAACTAAAGAAAAAAAAACCAAAACAACAACAACAAAAAAATCCACAAAACAAAAAACAACAAAACAAAAAAACCTCTTTAATGTTCCCAGAGCCAGTGGTTAAATCACATAAACAAAGATTCTCACAGTGCTCTGAGACCTGCTGAACTAGGACATGGTGAGAGGCCCTGAGAACACGGAGTCCCTACCAGTGAGCAGGTCTAACTACGGGCACACAGATGCACATGTGCCTTCTCCCCTCACAGACCCAGCTGGAGCCTGAAGAAAGGGGAAGGGATAGTCCCAGGCCCAACAAGGTATATGGTGGGTGAAGGAGGGTGTTGGGGATTCTGAAGAGACTTTGTCTTCTTCAGAGAATCCAGCAGGTAGCTCCAGGCACCCACTGCCCTAGACACTCTAAACAGACAACAACCCTGAAGCCAGAATTCTGGCCCTTAGGGACCTGGAGTGAGTTCGCCTGTCCAGGCCTTACAGCACAGCAGAGCAGAGGAAAGGCTGAGGCAATGCAGGAGTGTAAGCAGGCACACTACCTTGCGCTGGCAGAATGTGGAGCAGTAGTTCACCTTGTGGCATCCGGTACACTCACTCATGGCCTCCCGGCCACAGTTGACACAGGACTGCTGCAAGAAGGACAAACAAGAGTCAGCGTCTCGGCGGGTGCTGGCCTCCATGGCAGCTCCCATGACTAAGAGACACTAGGCACGCCCTTCTGGACCGTGTCCACCCCTGCGTCATTCAGTTGTACGGAGCTGGCCTCTCCCTTTGTCTGAGTTTGCCCTGTGCCAAGCATCAGAACATCAGAGTACAGGTATCAGACCATGTATCAGTGTCTAACTCCAAGGAGATTTCCTTTCAGCCGTGTGGATATGAAAACCCAATTTGGGGAAAGTTCTCAACCCTCGGGCACACTTCCTGAGTGCTTGAGGACCCAGCCTGCAAACAGGCAGCGGAGCAAGCATTGGGTACACCAGGGTCTCTGGGCCCTCTCAGGCGTATTAACTCTGGTATGGAGTTTGGGTCTTAGGGTCCCCAGTAATGATCAAGGCTTCCTTTCCCCATACTGCTGTTCAGGGTCATTTCACTGAAACAGCACTAATTGTCCAACATTTCATGTATTTCTTTTCTTTCCTTTTTTTGTTTGGTTTCTTGAGACAGGGTTTCTCAGCCTTAGCTGTCCTGGAACTTGTTCTATAGACCAGGCTACTCTTGAACAGACAGAGATCTGCATGCCTCTGCCTCCCGAGTGGTGGGATTAAAGATGTGTCACCACTGCCCAGCATTGTGTATTTTTTTTAAAGCTATGTTAGTGGGGGACAGTTAATAAACTGAGGTGCTGAACACAACTCTCAATGACTGATTATGTATGGCACTCGGCAACTGCAAGCTGGCTATCAACAAACCCTTTCCAAACCAGAAAACCGGAGACTCGGCTACAGGGCTGGGAAGAACGTCTGTGTGCACTGCTGGGTCACATTGGCTGAAGGGACCAGTGCTAGTAGGGCAACGGGCAGCAGCCTGCTGTGACCAATATACACAATATACAGATGTGACCGCTGGGCTCGCAATGCTACTCAGGTCTGCTCGACCACTGTTTTTGTGGGTATGCTGGAAACAACAATTACTTGTAGGCTCTTGTTTTGAGTTTCAGCTTTCTTCTGTGCTCTTCACTGTGACCACCATCTTCCCACCTGTGAAACATTAGCTACCTCATTCCCTTTAGAACTCATGTGATGGAGGAAGGTCATTGGTTAAATAAAGAAACTGCCTTGGCCCTGATAGGACAGAAAATTAGGTAGGCGGAGTAAACAGAACAGAATGCTGGGAGGAAGAGGAAGTGAGCTCAGACTTGATAGCTCTCCTCTCTGGGGCAGAGGCGATGAAGATCTGACCCAGGATGGACATAGGCTATAATCTTCCCGGTAAGCACACCTCGGTGCTACACACATTAATAGAAATGGGCCAGGCAGTGTTTAAAAGAATATAGTTTCCGTGTAATTATTTCGGGTAAAGCTAGCCGTTTTTGAGCTGGGCGGGAACGCAGCTCCTAATACAACAGAGTGGCACCCAACGTGATGGACTAAATCCACTTAAAAACCTGAGAGGGCTTTAAAAAAAAAGGGAGAGAGAGTTTAACACAGCTTTTGGCTGTTTGTGGGTGGCTTGCTGCAAAGAAATTTTCCTGACTCAGCAGCAGGAAAAAACTGGCTATTTTAAAATGCTGGCTTTCTGGGCTGTGCCGCCATTGCGATCTCTGCCTGGCTCCTGCAGGAGACAGAGCTTTTGAATGGAGCATTTGGATAAATGTACGTAGGCTTGGGAGAGAGAAGAAAAAGAATATAAAGAATAAAGTTAATGTCCTTAAAAAAAAGGGTAAAGTCTTTAAAGAGACAGAATAAAGTGATAAAGTAAAAATAAGCCACGTAAAAATGGAAAATTCACAGAGAGTCTGGATTATGTACATTGTGTTTTCTTTAAAATTTTTGACTGTGAAGGAGCTAAGTGCAGAGATACATTTCATTATATGGGCTGCCAAGTGGAACCAGAATGTATGCTATTATGCTCTCTTTAAATTGTTTGAATACTGAGGAAAGAGCAACAGCTGCTAAAAGATATTTGTTTATAAATGCTGCTGAACTAATCCAACATAGATATTTTGAAAATACTTTGACTTCTGAATTTGGAAAAGAGATTCTTCTTTTGTTTTCACAGAGGATGAGACCCTGTGGATTGTTTCTATCCCAATATGGTATGACAAACCATGCCCTCCTGAAAGGTTCCTGTGAACACCCTCAAAAAATTACTTCACGCCGGGCGGTGGTGGCACACGCCTTTAATCCCAGTCCTCGGGAGGCAGAGGCAGGCAGATCTCTGGGAGTTCGAGGCCAGCCTGGTCTACAAGAGCTAGTTCCGGGACAGTCACCAAAGCTACAGAGAAACCCTGTCTCGAAAAACCAAAAAAAAAAAAATTACTTCACTCAAGTGCTGACTGAGATGAACCTGGCAGACAGGTTTTCCCATAAAAGACCTAAATAACAGCGCCCCCATTCAGCAGGAAGCAGTTTGGAGAGAAATAACTGCACCCATATTCCCAAATATTATTTATAAATGTTCTTTTACATTTAAAGGGGGATATGATAGAGGTATGAATAATTTGTATTGATATGATTTTGCTTTAGTGATTTAAATTTAAGGTCAATTTTATTATATATATGTGTGTGTGTGTATTTCTGATCTTGATTAAGGTATTGTGATTGTGTAGTTCATTTAAAAATGTAATGTATATAGGATGTTAATGGATAATCATTGATAATAGTCAAGCTTGTAGTTATGTTAGTTAGATTTTCTAGATGTGCATAGATATATTTCAGATAGGCATTCTTAATATCTTTCAAAGACTACAGAATATGACATTAATGTTTTAATAACTTAGGGTTTTTCATGACAATGAGACACGTCTGCTCCTGGCAGCACCAATCTACTTCAAGAAGATGGGCATCGAAGAGGCACCTTATGGAATTTGATAGCCATTTGGGCAAGAAACTGCTCTTGCCTGGACTATTGCATAAACTGGACACAGAGAACCCACAGAGAGAGGACTACTGAACTTGCCTAAAGGTGAGATGATCTTTCGGGGTTCCTGATTCATGAAAGAGTCTGTGGGACATTCTGCAGGACACAGCAGATAATGACTGAACTGCCTTTGAAATTTCCTGCTTTGTGGAAATGTCTGCTGGAAACTATGGGCCTGTAGGCCGAAGATGGATGCCCCAATGGGACAGAGGAACTTTGGGTGACTGTCCAGGCAGCAAGATGTCTCTGTGATTTCTAGAGTTTTGTAAGTTGTTTACTTCTCATTTACTTAGGTAATATTATATCCTTCTGGAGTCTTTGATGGAGTTGAAGAATAGATAGTTATAGTTATAGTTTTCCTTAGTTATGATAAAGATAAAATAGATGTAAATAATGTAACTGTAATTCTTGCTTGATAACTGTTTTGTTATATGTAATTTTGCTATGTTAAAGTTAAAACCTTCCTTCCTTTTTGTTTAAACAGAAAAAGGGGAAATGATGAAGGAAGGTCATTGGTTAAATAAAGAAACTGCCTTGGCCCTGATAGGACAGAAAATTAGGTAGGCAGAGTAAACAGAACAGAATGCTGGGAGGAAGAGGAAGTGAGCTCAGACTTGATAGCTCTCCTCTCTGGGGCAGAGGCGATGAAGCTCCGACCCAGGATGGATGTAGGCTATAATCTTCCCGGGATGCACACCTCGGTGCTACACACATTAATAGAAATAGGCCGGGCAGTGTTTAAAAGAATACAGTTTGTGTGTTGTTATTTTGGGGCATAAGCTAGCCAGGCGGCCGGGAGCCAGGTGGCAGGAACGCAGCTCGCAGCTCCTTCAACACTCATGGACTGAGTACTGAGTCAGCTCCCTAAGACTCTAGCAATGAACTGAGCCTCGAGACCGTGCCTCTACTCTGAATGAATAAATACTGCAGAAAATCCATAGCCGTGTAGAGTTGGAAGACCAGAGTCAGGGAAGGCACCATCGGGGAGGTGAGGGGGTCCAGACATATGGAAGCTAAGAAGGCAGAACTGGCTACAACCAGAAATTGAAAGACATCAGCACGTTCACCAGACATTTCAGTAGTGTGGGAGATAAACCAGTCGGAAGAGTCTTTGGTTACTCATGATTCCTGTCAGGGAGAGCCCCAATCGAACTTGAGCAGTGACCCAGAAAGCAGAAAGAGAAGAGCAGACAATGGCAGAAACCCCAGCCTAGGCTGCAAGGATTGCCACTGAATACAGGGATGTGGTAAGACAGAATGTGTTCTTCCTGCCAGAACATGTGCAGTGGATGACCTGCCAGACTCTTCAGAGAACAAGAGAGCAGGCCTACGCAGTTGCAGCTGGGGAGGACAGCCCTCCCCTCCCTGTGCTGGGGTAGCATGTGTGACAATGACTGTGGAGCTGGCAGCCGTGTTCGGAGGCAGGAGAAGGCGCTATGATTGACATGCTCATGGAGGACAGCCTGCAGGTCACAGGGACCCTCGGTACTAACTCTGCAGCTTTTCTGAAAAAATGAAAGATGACCCCAAGATCAGTCTGTTTTTTCAGACACGACCTCCCTCCATGCCAGCAGAGGTGCAGCGACACCCATCTGTGCTGCCAGAGTGACCTGAAGAAGCCCCCTCTGAGCTTCCTAGAAAGCTATGGAAGCCTCGGAACCAGCGAGTGGCTTTCCATGAATGGGCCTCAGCAGACAATCACCACAGTGATCTTCAGCGAAGAGGCCATAGGACTGCCTCCGTGGCCTGTGTCCAAAGAGCAGGCTCAGATATGAGGCTGTCTCTAGGGCACTGTGGCCCCAGCACATGGATAACAACTTCCAACAGGCAGAGAGTCCTTGGCCTCTCAGAAGGAATGGGTACCTAAGCCCTGTACTCTAGGCATACTCAATTCTAAATTATACAAATTACACATCACAGGTAACTGAGCCACTTCTCAGAAAAAAAATCCAAACTTATAATAAGATGAAAAGACTACCTATAAAATGATCACTAACCTGAATCATTCAAGGAATAATCTCTATAATGTATTTGCCATCAGTTCAGCAAATAACTTTAAGTCTAACTTGAGGTTGGGAGCTGCACATGCTCCTGCACTGGGTCTGAGCCCCTCCTCATCAGTCTGAGCAGAGGGGCCTTCACTGGGGCCACCCCTGTACTTGTCCCTCTGAATTGCACAGCACACGGGCAAAGGCTCTTGGAAGCAGTGGTCAATATAAGACCCTGCGGCTACTCAGCCAGCTCGGCTTCTGCTGGACACAGTGCCCTTGACAGGCAAGGACATGAGCTTTTCTGCCCTGTTTAGTCTCTGCAGATCGAATTACACACACACACACACACACACACACACACACACACACACACACACAAAATCCCGTAATGACTTGCTTCAGCTAAGCTAAATTTGCTCTCTTCTAAAGCTCCAAATAAAACGTGAAAGCTGGAGGCAGGAGGATCATGAGATGGCTAGACTAGGTGAAACAGGAAGATCCTGACTCAAAAAACCAACAGCTAGGAGCCTTAGGACTCCTCCTAAGGGTTGCTCTGTGTTAACACTGCAGTCTCTCCCAAGAGGCCCCAGTGAGGCTTCTCAGCTTGTCCCAGCATCCTTTCCACTCAAACACAGGCACTGTTTGCCTTCTGAACTTCCACTTCCTGCCCTGGGAGCAAACAGGACTACTGGCAAATAAAACTTGGATGAAGCAGGGCAGTGGTGGCGCACATCTTAAATCCTAGCACTCGGGAGGCAGAGGCAGGCGGATCTCTGTGAGTTCGAGACCAGCCTGGTCTACAGAGTGAATTCCAGGATCGGCTCCAAAGCTACGCAGAGATATCCTGTCTCATAAAACATAAAGAGAAGGGAAGGAAGGAAGGAAGGAAGGAAGGAAGGAAGGAAGGAAGGAAGGAAGGAAGGGCGGACGAATTGATGGCATGGGACTGTGTTTTCAGAGTAGGGGCTCAGTGAATGCAAGCTCGCTTTGATGCCAGTTGCTGTGTTTAGGTGTTAGTGTTTCAGCCATTCTCAAGAAAAGTCACACTTTCTATAGTTAAAAGGAAACCATCTGAGTTGCTGACCATGAGTCCATGCCTACTGAGTTGCTAACAAGGCTAGTCCTCAAAGGATTTGAGTTAACTAGAACCCAGCACTTCACAAAAACTTAGAGACCGGCTGCTAGGGCCAGTACATTTATCAAAGCTGTTATCAAGTATGCTGGGCTGGACCAGGAGCAGGTGGTGAGGGGGCTCTTTACTTCCATCTGGTTTGTTCCCACCAGTCATGTGACTCTGGCCATGAACCAGCAGTCAAGGTCTGTTCCTACATCCCTAGGTTCCACACAAGCCCAGCCACCTGAGCCAAATGATGGATAATGGGTTCTTTTTGCTAATATATTTTAAAAATCCTATGTGTATGAGTGTTTTAATTTAATGTATGTAGCAGGCAGTGGTGATGCACATTAATCCCAGCACACAGGAGGCAGGGGCAGGTGGTTCTCTGTGAGTTGGAGGCCAGCTTGGTCTACAAGAGCTAGTTCCAGAACAGCTAAGGTTGTTCACAGAGAAATCCTATCTTGATAAACAAACAAACGAATGAACAAAAAAATTCATGTATATATGCTCACCATATGTATGCAGTACCCAGGGGACTCTTCAGGCTGAAAGAAAGCCTAAAGATTTAAATAGTGCCAAATTATTGTGGCCTAATAACGTGGCAGAGTACTGAAGGTACTAACCCAGTGGTCAGCCATCAAGTTCAGAGCAGCACTCACCAAGACAGGGCACTGCAGCACAAAGGGATCCTAGAGATCTTAAGCAGGACAAGGCAGCACAGTCCTGAAAACCAGCACTGAGGAAACTGAGGCAGGAGGATCATGAGATGGCTAGACTGGGTGAAATAGGAAGATCCTGACTCAAAAAACAAACAGCTAGGTGTGAGGGTGGAGCACACCTTTGATCCCAGCACTTGCAGGCAGAGGCAGGCCGATCTCTCAGTGAGTTCGAGGCCAGCCTGGTCTACAGAGCAAGTTCTAGGACAGCCAGGACTACACACACACACACACACAAAAAAAAAAAAAAAAAAAAAAACCCTGTCTAGAAAAAGCAAAGCAAACAAAAACAAACCAGACATGTTGTTTTATACCTACAATCCTAGTACTTGGGAGCTAGAGGGAGAAGGATCCCAAGTTTGAGGCCAGCCTCATTTACATAACAAATTCAAGGCTAGCCTAGGCACGTGAGACCCTGTCTCAAAACACCAAGGTGGATGTGGTGGTGTAACTTTTAATCCCAGCACTCAGGAGGCAAGAAGCAGGTGTAGCTCTGTGAGTTCCAGGCCAGCCAGGGCTATATAGACAGACTTTGTCTCAAAAACAAAACCTATTCAAAACCCACATTAAAACACTGCTAAAATCTCAGAGAACATTCTCTAGAGCCACACTGGAATACAGCCAACTGCCATAAGAAATACAGAAAATCCTTGGCTATTTGAGAATTAGACATATTTCTAGGTGATGTAGATTAAGTTCGAAAGCTGACCTACATCAAGCCATCAACTGGTTTTCAGCAGGTCTCTGAATGGGGAAAGGAAAGTCTTTTTCACAGTTGCTGCTGGAAGAAAAACGAATCTCGAAACCTACAAGTGCTCTGTTGAATAAAAGAAACAAAGACAGGAAGTGGGGGCACACAGCTCGGCCCCTGCACTGGTGTGGAGTTCCTCTGACAATGGAAATCAGGACGATTATAAGGGTAGGAAGGCCAGGGGATGGCACTGGGAGTCACTGTGGTGCCCGTCCTCAGAGTGGTGTTTGCCAAAGCTCGTGGACCCTGTACTAGGATATAGGCACTCTACTGGGGCTGAATTTTGCCCCCATTAAAACAAAAGTCCAAAGCCCACAGAAAATGTTAACAGTCATTTGATTTTGAGAAACTGATGCTAAGGATGCATTGGGCCCGTGTGCTAAAGGAAGCTGCAGAAAACATGGTGGTCACAAGATCACGCCACCCTCCATGGCTGACAGGAGGAGGCAGGGCATTGCAACAGCAGATGGAAACTGTGCTCAGGCATCAGAGCCACACCAAAGATAAAATGAGACATGTCTTACTACATAAAGACAGCCTGAATGTAGAAACATATATGAATACCATTCATTCAAAAATAATGGTTGGTATATATAAAAATGTCTTCCCCGCTCAATACACCAATCTTACCCAAAATGTTTTGTCAGTGTCTGCCACCTTCTTTTGCATTATTTTCCAGATCTCCCTTCTCAGGACAGTGGGGCGGTGAGCATCGCGGGGCAGCAGAGGAATCATGCTATCCCAGGGCCGGGGAGGATGATGGATACAGCGATAGGTCTGAGCTCACCTCTTTTCGCTCTGCATCAACCTGCATTCTCGCCTGCGTCACAGCAGCCTCCCTGCATGAGCTCGCCTGCTTGGCTTGTTCAAACAGCGTCTTCAGCTGCTGGGCTGTGCTGAGCAAGGAGTTGACCATCTCTTCCAGGTACAGCCAGCTCCGCTGTTCTGACATCTCCAGCCCGCTGACCACGGTGGGAGAGACAGCTTTGGTGGGGGTGGAGGGCGGCACGGCCAAGGCAGGCAGGGACGTCAGGACTAGAATGTGGAAGGGAACAAACCAAAGGTTAGTGACTCCTAAGCCTGACACACTCAGGTGTGAGGAGACACACTGGTGGTGAGCTGGGGAAGGAAAGGGGTGAAAAGGTCCGTCCCTACTCCTTGTTCACATTCCCACATGTCTGTTGTCAGCCAAAAACCTTCCCCAAGGGCTGAGCACTTCCAACATAAGACCTAGAGTAGAAGCTCAGACAAGAGGTCAGTGACAGGCAAGACACCCAGAGACGGAGTAGCCGTGAAACATGGAGGGAACAAGCCATAGGACAAGCACACCAAGGACAGGGAATGGAGACTCAACCTGTACCACATACGGGAAAACCAAGGCTCACCTGGAAAGCTCTCAAGGCCTACAGTCAATACGGGGGTTATTAAGAACAGTGGGAGTCAGGATTCTCACAACTGGAGAAGTCACCAACACAGACAAAACGGACCAGGACACACTGCGACTTTATACTCAGTAGACACCGTGAACTCTCCCTGCAGGAAGGTCTACAATAGACGTGTGTGTGTGTGTGTGTGTGTGTGTGTGTGTGTGTGTGTGTGTGTGTGTAGCTGCAAAACCCTACTGAGTAGATCGGAGTGGACACATCCAAATAGCCATGAACACCCACCAACATGGCAGGGCTTCTGTGGGATGCTGTATCTACTGCACAAAGCCTCTTCCCAATGCTCACCGTGAACTGGATAAGGCACAGTCACCACAAAGCCAGCACTCAACAATACCAGGCCACTGTGACTTAGGCCCACAGCATGCAGAGGGGAATCCCACATCACCACTGGCTTCTGAAAGGTGAGGGGAATGCACAACTTGGGATGACGGCTGGTAAGATTGCTTGGTGAGTAAGGCCCTTGCACACAAGCACAAAGACCTGAATTCAAATCCCAGGAACTCTGGAATGCAAGATAGCCTGGTACAGGCAGTGGAGAAACAAGAGACCTTGTGTGAGGTGAGGACTGACACCCAAGGCTGGTTTCTGACCTCCATGTGCACATACCACAGTGCACCAAGGAATCATATGTCCACACTTCCATACAAATATGTGTAAAAACACACATGACAGGTATGGTGGCGCAGCCTTTAACTCTAGCACTCAGAAGAGGCAGGTGGATCTCTGTGACTTCAAAGCTAGCAAGTTCTAGACCATGCCAGTCAGAGCTATCCAGACCCCATCTCAAAACAACAATAAAAAGGGACACCTCCCAAATAGGCAAACACACACACACACACACACACACACACACACACACACACGGGAAAAGAAAGAAAGAAAGAAAGAAAGAAAGAAAGAAAGAAAGAAAGAAAGGAAGAAAGGAAGAAAGGAAGAAAGGAAGAAAGGAAGAAAGAAGAGAGAACTGAAAAGAAAACTCTCAAGTGTCTGGTTAAGGCAGAAGTAAGAAAGTGCCTTCAATAAGGGGCAGGTCAACACAGAGGCCACTATATGGGGCTCCTGCTGCCTCCTACAGGGCTCTGGGCATATGAGCAGAAATCAGAAAAGCAGCAATCGACCCACAGATTAAACCAGGAAGCCCTATGTTCAAGCTAGTGCAAAGTGTGATGAGGCACTGCAGACCTTTGTGGACTCAGGAACCTCCCAGGAGGTCCCCCACCCTCAATCAGGTGTCACGGTTAACCTCGGCAAGAGGACAGGGCTCAGAAGACATAGCAGCCCTATCCCATCACTAACAAAGCCACAACAACGCATGCCACAAGAGTCAACATCACACTATTCTACATGACTGCTGTTGTTAACCCCCAACAAGGTAGGTAAAAGGCCAAGTGTCAAGGGGACAACGTTCAGGAAGGAAGTCACTGGGGACCACCAGTCACTGGCTCAAGGGTGGCTAGTAAATGCTTACTTACTTAATTCTTGAGTTTCATATCATCTTTTTTATTTCTTTTTGGTTTCTCAAGACAGGGGCTGGGACTAAAGGTATGGGCCACCACAGCCTAGCCACCATACCATCCTCTCTCTCTCTCTCTCTCTCTCTCTCTCTCTCTCTCTCTCTCTCTCTCTCACTCTCTCGGTGTGGGTGTGTGGGTGTGTAGGAAACAAAACACTGAAGTATGTTGGGTGAAGCCTGCAACCACTCTTAAATATTTAGGAGATAAAGTTTTGCATTTATAACTTCTTTTTGAATATTTGATGTCATTCTCAAATTTTTGTTTTGTTTTTCAAGACAGGGTTTTTCTGTATAGCCTTGGCTGTCCTGGAACTTGCTCTGTGGATCGAACTCATAGAAATCTGCTTGGCTCTGTCCCCCGAGTGCCAGGATTAAAGACATGTGCCACCACCACCCAGCCAAAATAATTATTTTAATGTTATAAAATATCAGTCGTCTCCTACAGGCTGAGTGCCAAGATGGAGCAAGCAGTAAAGGACACAGTCCACCCAGGGCAGGACAGGGTCCAGTGTGCAGCAGAGACAAGGGAGGAGGCTGAAACCGCTGGAAGAAGTGGAGTCAGCATGAGTCTAGTTCAGACAGACTAAAGGGAAGATAATGTGAGCCAGGTACACGCCCGGTGACCTAATCCTTTAATCCCAACACTCAGGAGGCAGTGGCAGGTGTACGTCGTGAGTTCAATGTCAGAACCTACTAGTGCCAGGACAGCCAGGGTTACACAGAGAAACCCTGTCTTTGGGGGGTGGGGGAGATAATGAAACAAACAAGAGAAGGGAAGGAATTTTAGTTTGGTTCTCATGCTGGAGAGCATGACAATTATAAAAACAAATGCTCATCAGCAGGAGGAGGTTCAGGTAGTATTTTATCCATCGTATGTACTTTTAAAAAGTATACTGACAGCCGGGCGGTGGTGGCGCACGCCTTTAATCCCAGCACTCGGGAGGCAGAGGCAGGCGGATCTCTGTGAGTTCGAGACCAGCCTGGTCTACAAGAGCTAGTTCCAGGACAGGCTCCAAAACCACAGAGAAACCCTGTCTCAAAAAACAAAAACAAAAACAAAAACAAAAAAAAAGTATACTGACAAAGAAATTTACTCAAAACGTGCTGCCAAGTGAAAACCCAAGGTCAAACTGCCCACACAGAGAGGGTCATTTCTGCTCTCAGCTACAGGGACACAGGGACACAGTCTCTGTGATGGTTTAAAAGGGAGTGGCACTATTAGGTGGTGTGGTCTTGCTAGAGTGGGTATGGTCTTGTTGGAGGAAGTGTGTCACTGTGGTGGCAGGCTTTGAGGTTTCATATATGCTTAAGCCATGCCCAGTGAGACGGCTCACTTCCTATTTCCATTGGTGAGGACTCCCAGCTCTAGCATCACATATGGCTGCCTTCATGCTGCCATGCTCTCCACCATGACAATAATGGACGAAACCTCTGAACTCTAAGTGAGCCGCCCCATTAAATGTTTCCCTTGTAGCCGGCAGTGGTGGCGCACGCCTTTACTCCCAGCACTCGGAAGGCAGAAGCAGGCGGATCTCTGTGAGTTCAAGGACAGCCTGGTCTACAGAGAGAGTTCCAGGATACGCTTCAAAACTACACAGAGAAAGCCTGTCTCACAAAAAAAAAAAAAAAAAAAAAAAAAAAAAAGGTTTCCCTTGTAAGAGTTGTCGTGGTCATGGTGTTTCTTCACAGCAATAGAAGCCCTAACTAAGACAGTCTCTCACACCACATACTTCTTGGTCCAGTCCAATGGTCTGTCAAGGCAAGGAGATGGTCTGCTCACACACTTCTGCTAGGGTGAACCTGACACTGGTGTAGGAGGCCCTTCTGTCTATGTGTTGTTTTCATTGGTTAGTAAAGGAACTGCTTTGGGCCTGTAGCAGAGCTGTAGGGGAAAGAGCTAGGCGGAGAAAACTAAACGGAATTCTGGGAGGAAAAAGGCAGAGTCGAGGGGACGCCATGGATCCGCCGCCGGAGATAGACATCTTGAAACTTAGATGGTAGGCCATGACCTCGTGGTGATGCACAGATTAATAGAAATGAGCTAAATTAAGATATAAGAGTTAGCCAATAAGAAGCTAGAGCTAATGGGCCAAGCAGTGATTTAATTAATATAGTTTCTATGTGATTATTCTGGGTGTAAGCTAGCCGGGCTGTGGGAAGAACAAGCGGCCCCCTCCCTCCAGCATGACATTAGCAGCATTAGGTCATTTCGGTCTATGGAAGTAGCCAGCTACAAACAAAAGCCTTACATGTAACTGAACAGCACAGTTGGGACCAAAAAGACTTTCTTTACAAACACCTGGACCTTGCCAGACCTAACCCAGCAAGCACTTCAAGAGAAAAAACAAGCACACCAGCACAAGCCCCATGAAGCAATTCTAAAGCTGGGGTGGGTCAGAGGTAGAACACTTGCCTAGCACGTGTGAGACCCTGGGTTCCAACCACAGCACTACAAAGAGTAAAAATCAAGCCAAAAAAAAAAAAATCAAGTAAAACCACAATTCTGAGGACAACAGTTTGCATACGCATGGATTCTTTTATACTCACCAATTTTGGGATGTGATGTTGGCAATGCAGCTTCTGGAAACGGTGCAATCTGGCAGCTGTCCTGATAGCCAGGGTAGTGGGGTTCAGGGTGGCCAACCCTGCAGGGGGGCTGCACACCTGCCTCTTGCACTGTTAGTGAGAGAGAGGTAGACAGCCTCAGCACCTGCTATTGGCACAGCAGATTTAGCTCCTGAGAGAGAGGTGGACAGCTTAGCACCTGCTATTGGCACAGCAGATTTAGCTCCTGAGAGAGAGGTGGACAGCTCAGCACCTTGCTATTGGCACAGCAGATTTAGTTCCACGTGCCTACAGCTACATACTCAACGAAGACATACTGGCCGCGGGAGGCAACAGAGCACTTTGAATTGATACATTTTGATTTGGGTGGTTGATGAAATAAAATTTATCACAAAAAATACTATCATTTACTTTGTTAACATGACTCTTAGAATATTTAAAACTACATATTATAGCCAGGCAGTGGTGGCACACGCCTTTAATCCCAGAATTTGGGAGGCAGAGGCAGGCAGATCTCTGTGAGTTCGAGGCCAGCCTAGTCTACAAGAGCTAGTTCCAGGACAGGCACCAATAACTATAGAGACACCCTGTCTCAAAAATCAAAACAAAAAACAAAACAAAAACCCTATACATTGTTTCTAGGGGCTGGCATCAGCTCAAAGCAGCATCAACCAATGCTATGTATCTCTATGCGCTGATCCCAGTGCTATTTCTCCAGAACCCACGAGGCTCCCACCAGGATCTGGCCCTGCTCCAGGCCCCTGCTGAGGAGTCAGGCGACAGAGGTGTTGGGTACATATCGGTAGATACTAAGACGACTTACCTGTGGCTCCTGCAAAGACATCACCTTGGGCTGGACTCTCAGAGATGACGGCAGTGGCCTCTACAGTGGACGCTCGGTCAAAGGTTAGTGCTCCAGAGGTAGTGATCTGTCCTGAGGGTGTCACAGTGACTGGAAAAGGCAAAAGGCATTTTACTCACGGCCAGGCCAGGCACTGGGCCCAAAGCATACACTGCTCTTTGCAAAGATGCAGGCTTCAGAGAGGTCCCAAGAGCTGGTCAAAGCAGACACAGTGACATACCCCACACATGGTATGACATCAGGAAGCCTTGGCACCTAGGTGACAGAGCCAGGCAGGGCAGGACTCAGGCCTCTATCCACACTGCTGGGTCTGAGTGTAAATTAACTTTAAAATACTTTGCAGTTGGAGTCAGACTGTCTCAGAGACAGGAACCCCTCCACTGGGCTAAGGCAGGAAAGCAGGACCACATCTCAGCAAAGCACTGCTCTGCTGTGCTGGCACTCACAGGTGGTGGCTGCCGTGGCAGGGAGCAGCGTGATGTTCTTGGGGGAATCCTTCTTAACTGGAGTTGTGGGCAGCTCATTCTCTTTCTTGCGTCTTTTGTAAGGGACGAAGAGCCTGACTGGGCCACTCTAGGGAGAAAAGTAAAGCTGACCAAGGGCAACAGTACTTGAGGGTGACAGTGCCTGCTTCCCACGCTTTATCAAACTAGTGAGTTTGTTAGCACTGCAGAGAGTAGAAGCCCTCCGGAGCCCTCAAAATGGCAGAGACGTTTTCAAGAAGAAATCTATGAACAGCACTGCTGCCAAGAAGAACACAACCTCAACATCTGGAACTTCGGATTCTTAGAAGAAAGGAAGTGGGACCAAGCAAAGGAGAACAAGGGAAACCACAGCCTGAAATAAAAATCCTCACTCAGAGCCATTTGCAGACACATCAGAGAAGCACTGGGCGATTAGCACGGTACAGGCCTATAATCTCAGCAACCAAGAGGCAGAGGCAAGGTGACGACCATGAGTTCAAGTCCAGCCTGGGTTACAGTGGGAGACCTTATGACCAAAACAAAAAGCTCAGGGCCAGGAGTCGTGGCACACGCCATTAATCCCAGCACTCAGGAGGCAGAGAGGCAGGTGGATCTGTGAGCTCAAGGCCAGCCTTACCTATATAGTGAGTTCCATGACACCAAGAGCCTCATAGTGAGACCATGCCCCCAAAATAAACAAACAAACAAATAAATAAATGAAAAATAAGTGCTGGGCAGTGGTGGCACATCTTAATCCCAGCATTTGGGAGGCAGAGGCAGGTAGATCTCTATGAGCTCAAGGCCAGCCTACAACAAGAAGATCTACAGAGAGTTCCATGACAGCCAATGCTACACAGAGAAGTCCTGACTCAAAATAACCAAAACTAAATAAATAAAATAAAAATAAATGAGAAGCTCAGCAGTAGATGACAGAACTTACCACCAAACCTACCAAGACTGAAAATCTGAGTTTGATCCCTGATCCCTCCCACATCAAACATTAACCTAGAAAATTCCCTACAGACATGCCCACAAGACAATCTGGCCAAGGTAATTCCTCAAATGAGATTCACTCTTCTAGGTTAACAAAAATTACCCAACACATGCCTCCACCTGGTGAGTGTTGCCATCATAGGTGTGTGTGATTTATCTTACTGGTTTTTCGAGACAGGATTTCTCTGTGAAACAGTATTGGCTGCCCTGGAACTTGCTTTAATAGACCAGGCTGGCCTCGAACTCACAGAGATCCTCCTGCCTCTGACTCCCGAGTCTGGGATTAACGGCATGTGCCACCACCACCCAGCTGTGTGTGTAATTTATACTGTGCAAGGACTGAATCCAGAGGCTTTGTGTGTGTTGGGAGAATGCTCTACCAACTGAGCTGCAGCCCAGCCCTCCCTCCTTCTTTGTGTGCATGCGGGGCAAATGCTCTACCAACTGAGCTACAGCCCAGCCCTCCCCTCCTTTGTGTGTCTCTCTGGCTTCTGCACCTGCACTTCTCCTGGCTCCAGCTGCTGTTTGTTGTTGTGCTATGTGGTCTGTCTCTTGCTCATCTCCACATCTTTGTTTAGTTGAGAACCAGACCTTCCAGGCGACACACTGTGGCAGCAAAGGGTACTGACACCCACCATCCCTGGCTTTTTGCTCTCCGGTTTGTGGGAGACCATTGTTGTCTGGCTGAAGTGTCTCCTGCAAGATGTAGTGGTCTCTAAGAGCTCAGCCTGAGTGTGCAGTTGCCTCAGATAAAAGTAGGCCTCTGGCTGGGTCTGTTGGCTTCTCTAAGCTGGTGCCTACTGGTAGAGCTAGAGGGGGGCTCCAGAGTCCCTGGCAGACTGCTGGCATGTAAACTGCCATCCATTATCTGAGCAGGTTAATCTACAGCTCTTCGAAGGCAAACCTCTGCAGCCTGCTTTTAATTTGAGAAGGCTTTCCTTGGCTGCTGATTTTCTTGATTCTTTCTAGCTGAGGCAAGGCGGCATCTGCTCTGATGTAGCTACCAGTTTTCCCACTGTTCCCAGAATATTCTTGGTCTTGGATATCCCTATAGTCTCTAAAACAGTCAGTTCATTAAAGGAGTCACAGTTCACTCCATCAGAATAGCAGCCCTGCTCTGTGAACAGGGATGAAGGCAGGACCCATCACAATTTGGAAACTAGCCCTAGAAAGAAGCTCAGCTGAAGATACCAAGCAACAGGCTCAGCCAGACTGATACAGAGGGGCTGAGGTAAGGGGTTTCACCTTAGCACTGGTTGGGAAGTCACTGTAACCCACAGCGGTCAGGTGAGCAAAGCTATAGCCTAACCCTACAATGATGTAACCTGTCCCTGCATAGGGAGCTGCGGGAGGAGGACCAATCTCGAGAGGAGCCTTTTCCATCCGGAGCTGGAGGATACCTGGCCCTGCCCCTTGCAGTTGGTCTTTGCTCTGCACTTGGTGCTCGTCTAGGTCACTGACCTCAGGGGTCACCGGAGACAATCTCCAGAGATGCCAAGAAGTTGTCTTCCAGTTTCACCACTCACTCCTTTTGGGGACAGACTAGGGAGCATCTCACAGCCCCTAGGGCAGTGCTCCTCAACCTTCCCTAAGGCTGCGACCCTCTAACACAGTTCCTCATGAACTGGCTGCTCTTCCTGAGGTCCTGAGTTCAATTCCCAGTAACCACATGGTGGCTCACAACCATCATGTAATGAGATCTAGTGCCCTCTCCCAGTGTGCAGGCAGAACACTGTCTACATAGTAAATAAATAGATCTTAAAAAAAATTATTTCACTGCTACTTCATGACTATAACTTTCTTATAACAGTATTACGAGTCATAATCTGATATGTAGGATATCTGGTATGTGATCCCTGTGAAAGTACTAACACCCCTCAAATGGGGCTGTGACCCACAGGTTGAGAACCACTGCCCTAGTAACAGCCAAGGCCTAAACTCTGACAGACCCCAGCCTGCTGAGTGGTATTTAATGCCTTAGAAACTCTGGGTCCAGCCCCATGTCACAAGGATAGTCCATGTGCTTCCTTCTAAAACATCACGGCTTTTGCTCTCATGTTTACATCTTTGTTACAGTCTGACTTCACTTTTATCCACAGTGGAGTTTGGGTCAAAGCTCATTCCTTGCCCAGGAATAGCCAATGGTTTGGCACCACATGTTGGAAGCTTGTGGCAGCAGCTGGACTCTGGTCAGTTCCCTAAAGGTCCCAGGTCCTGCTGACACACTGTGCTGATGATTACCATAGCACACAGAGCTCTCATGAGCCCATGGTGACCTTGGCGATTTCGGATTTGTGTCCTGGAGCTCTTGAAATACTAACCCCTCATGCTGCAGTGTGACTCTACAGGCCTGTCTTAGGGGTATAAGATCAAGACACACTGTATAAATGTAGCTGTCAAAGAATTTTTTTCTTTTTTTCTTGGTTTTCGAGACAGGCCTGTCAAAGAATATCCTAAAAATATTCTTAAAATATTCTCTCTTAGGAGCTGGGCAAATGGTTCAGAGGTTTACAGCATTTGCTGCCCTTGTAGAAGACTTCTGTTTGATTCCAGCACCCACATGGTGGCTCACAACCATGTACAGTTCCAGTGCAACAGGATCCAAAGCCCTCTTCTGCTCATATACATACAAATAAAATAAAGAAATATTTTTAAAAATTCTCTCTCTAACTTTTTGGGGGAGGATCTCACTAAGTAGTCTTGGCTGGCCTGGAACTTGTTATGTAACCCAGACTGGTTTCCAACTGTAGCAATTCACCCAACTCTGTCTCCTGAGTGTTGGTGTTCCAGTCATATGCCACTGTGCCTAGTCTAGATTTTCACTCCTGTCACCTAGTAATTTACCAGACTAGTAATGAAACTAATGCAAGAAAACCCTACGGGTGGTGGTGGCGCACGCCTTTAATCCCAGCACTTGGGAGGCGGAGGCAGATGGATCTCTGTGAGTTTGAGACCAGCCTGGTCTACAGAGCTAGTTCCAGGACAGGCTCCAAAACCACAGAGAAACCCTGTCTCGAAAAACCAAAAAAAAAAAAAAAAAAAAAGAAAACCCTAATTAGGCAGCTTCTACGTAATGTTTAAGACATTTAAAAACAATTTGTGTTGTTAAGGGAAGAGGAAACAAAAATAGTATGTTTATGTTAGCATTTCACTTTTGAATCAGTTAAGAATTCATGCCGGGCTGGAGCACACCTTTAATCCCTGCATTCAGGAAGCAAAGGCAGGCTGATCTCTGTGAGCTCAAGGGTAGCCTGGTCTACAGAGTGAGTTCCGGGACAGCCAAAGAAACACAGAGAAACTTGTCTCAAAAAACCAAAAAATAAAAAAGAATTTGGAATAAGAAGCCATTTCAAGGACATTAAAAGATCTATCCATAGTAAGGTAGGGGGTTTTGTTTCCTGGTGGCAAGGACGTTAAAAGATCTCCCATTTCGGTGTCCCTACAGCTATCTTCTACCCAGCGAAAGCAGCAGCCGTCAGTGAGAAAAGAACCTGGGAAATGGAGGGACAGCGCTTCCACAGAGGAGACACACAACACCTCGTGACTTACTAGAGTCATGTCATCACAACAGGCAGCACAGGTACAGGAGGCAGCGTGGGGGTTCAGAATACCATCCTGAAACAGAGAACATGCTACAGATATTATAAACATATAAATATGGAAGTATATAGATAGGAATACAGAAATTAGGGAGTCTGCCACTATCAGGAGTTGTTCAATGCTAGACTGTATCCCCACCACCAAGACAAAAAAATCTGAGCATAAAACACAGTCACTTCTGGAAACTTCTTGTCTACACAATTACCACTGTCAGTAGGCTTTATTCTCTCTTCCGAGTAGTGAGACTCCACAGACACTGACCAGCCATAGCCAGGAGCTGACTTGGAGCAGGAATTAGGCCCTTTTCCTCAGACTGAAGAGTGGGGGTAGTGGCTAAGAGCACTTAATCACTCTTGTAGAAGACCAAACACCCAATGGCAGTTCACAGCTGTCTGTAATTCCAGTCCCAGGGGATCTGACATCACAGGTACCATGTATGTGGGGCACATACACACATGCGGGCAAAACACCACTCACACACATAAAATAATAAAGCTGTAGAAAAAAAACCCATTTTCGTCCTTGTGAGGAAAATTGGGTAAAAGAAAGGCAGATGTGGCCGGGTGCTGTAGGTCTGACTTCCTCTACCTTCATTCTCATGGGTCTGATGCTGCCCTTTTCTGTGCCTACTGTGACCCCATCTGCTCCCCACAGCAGTTCCCTGAGTCAGCGCCAGCACACACCCAGCACACACCCAATAACATCGGGAGGGCAGGTGAACTGCTCTGATTACATCATCAGACCCCGTCCGGTGCCATGTCCTGGGCACTTCCTACTGCAAATCCTGAGGCCAGCTGGTCCCAGTACATACCTGGATGAGGCACTGCAGGGGTCTGCCTGCATAGCGGATGCTTCTCTTCCAGTCCTTGCTGCTGGCTCTTCCCGCCATGGCTTCAAACTCAGTTGGGCTGTACCAGTTTTCTCCCTGCTTGATACATCGGCCCCGCCCACCTGGAATGAAGGGGGCTGGTCTTTAGACATCATCAAGGCCTGTTGCTGGCTTATGCCTTTTTTTCTTTCTATGGCACCCTGGCTTCTAAGCTCACTTACCCTATGGTCACCCAATAGGCTGCCTGGCAAATGGACTGTGCATGGTTACTAGAAGCTGCACTGGGCCCCTTCAGGAGCCCTCTGTCACCTGAGCTGTCTGAGACGACTGGGGAAAACTGGGGAATACGGCTAAGCTCTCTTCTGCTGCTTCTCCTATTTAGGGACAACTGTGACCCTGAACTTGTCCTTAGGTCTGTGCCTGCCTTGTGCCCTCCATGGCCTAGGCTCAGGGGACCAGGGCTGAAAGTCACCCGCATACCCATTTCTTCTAACACATTTACATACGCCAGGTTTCCTTGGCCTCAGTTTACCAAGAGGGTCACAGAGAAGAACAAAGCTCCAACATGGCCCGGCAGGAGCCAAGTGCCGCCTCACCTGAGCCTAGCCTGCTCTTGTACAGGGTGCCGCTGATGTTCCGACAGCGCACGGGCAGCTCGCTGTCATACACTGAAGGGTCCCAGTTGTACTTGGTGCCACCTTTCTCCTGGCCAGGTGCCAGTGGGGTAGGAGGAGACTGAGGACCTGGGCAAAGAGAGGCTCAGCGGATTAGAGCAGAGCGACAGAACAGCCCAGGATGGTCCACCCCCAACCACAAAGCCCCTCACAGGTACAGAAGGATAGCCCTGAGGGGTAGTGCCACCCCTTCAACTGTGGGCAGCATTCCTTCTCTGCCTGGAAATTTTTGCCTTTTCTACAAACATCTATTTTGTCTTAAAATTTACCACTGTGCGGGGGGGGGGGGGGGGGCAGGGTCAGGCGCTGCAGGTACCTGGGGTAAGAGGTGCTGCTGGGCCCTTCAGCCCCGTGGTCTCCACAATGCTCCCATCTGTGTGTACAACTATGAGTGTGGCTTTCTCAGTGTTCAGGCTGTCCCCGATCTGCAGGGCTGTCCTACCAGACTAGAAGGAAAGACACTCTTGTCAGCTCTAGGATAGCCAGAGGCACATGACTTGACGCAGTGGAATGTGGCCCTACTGCAAGACTCTCACTACTAATCAGCAAGATAGGATGTTTACCTCAGCCCACACATCCTCTCCACAGACATCCCCAAGGCGCACAGGAAAGAACCAAGAAAAGCACAAAGGCTACTGAGTGTCCACACACCTGTCAAAGCTGAAGTGATCATATACACAGTTTCTTTCTGGACACTGAGCACATCTGCCTTGTCTAAGAAGACTGTGCCCAGTTTCTGAAGGCTTCATAGAAAGCAGGATGGTGTGATCGACCACAGGAAGTCTGCTTATGGACACAGTGCTACTGAAAGCATCCTGGAGGCTAATGCCTTCATGAGTGAATGCGAGGAAAGAACTAATGGACTGTAAGCTTCGGAGACAGGGCAGAGAGGTCGGATACAGGAACTCCTCGTGTGTCCATAGATCTCAGGAATGCACACAAAGCCAGGCACTGAGAGGGACCGAGAGCAGCCTGAGCCTGGTAGAATACAAGCTGCAAAGCCAGCAGGCATGGAGGATGGCCTGATCCGAGCCTAAGGCTTCCTCACAGCTCTCTCTCTGCCTTTCTGGGTTTATACAGCACCTTTCATGTAGGGGACCCAAAGTGAGGATAAAGCCCTAACTCAAAATGGGTCACGTGCTTTGCCTAGCCCGTCCCTGAGGCTCCTGAGAGCACAGGGAGGCACTCAGACCCCCCTGGCTCCCAGAACAGCAAGTGCTCACCCACACCTAAACCCTGAGAGGGTCTTGAGAATGAGTCAAAAGCTCTAAAGACAGTTCCAGGCACCCTGAATTACACCCAAGAACAGCTTACCAGGACATGTCCTGATATGGATGCAGCGTTTGCCACTGATGTTGTGAAGACGTTATCTGCAGAGGATCCCACATTTGCCACAGTCACTGTAGTCACTTCTGCAACAGAATGGAACAGAACAGAGCTTCACTCATGGGAAAGGAAGAGCACAGAAGGCAAAGATCTTTACAGTGCCCCACATGGGTATACGCACTCCTCCCAGACATGTTAACACTAGTGTTGATGTTCAGCTGACATCTCTCATCCAGTCTAAAGGACTTGCTTCTCCCAGAAAACGGGGCATCTACCCTTCCCCACCAAAGCTTTTCACATGCGGCAAAAGACTCACCATACCCTCCCTTTCCTCCTTCGCCACTGGCCTTTCTCCCTTTGCAAAGAAGCTGCAAGTCTCATAGGCCTGGGACACCTCCTTGACGATCAAGACATGGCAAACTCCAGTTCTGCCTCACCCCTCTCCACTGTCATAGCTCAGGCCACCCTATAGCCTTGTGTCCATTGTCTGAGATCTCCATGTCATCCGTCCCCAGAAACTCTTCCTCCTGAAAAACACGTCAACCTGCCATGCCACCCCTGTAATATGAACTTGACTCCTTGGGGCAGACAGGTCTATCAGCAGTAACTTCACAGAGCAGCTCCACAAAGGTGTGCCATGTCCCTGATGTCACAGAGCAGCTCCACAAAGGTGTGCCATGTCCCTGATGTCACAGAGCAGCTCCACATAGGTGTGCCATGTCCCTGATGTCACAGAGCAGCTCCACAAAGGTGTGCCATGTCCCTGATGTCACAGAGCAGCTCCACAAAGGTGTGCTATGTCCCTGATGTCACAGAGCAGCTCCACAAAGGTGTGCCATGTCCCTGATGCTTCCACACATGCCGCTAGGTTCTTCTGTATCCTACTGCCTGCTACTATGTATCCTTTGCAACTGGCCTTCCCAACCTCTACCACAGGTTCTGTCTGGCACCAAGCATTCTAAAATGCTCAACACCCAGGGAAACTTCTGGCATAGGAGAAGTACTGGAAGATGCCAACTGGAGTCCTGCCAGCCCCATTAACCCAGCCCTGATCAACCTGCACCCTGTACCTGTCTAGTTCATATCCATATACCAGTCCATACATGGGCATACCTAATTCATCAGCTTAGCTAGCACTAAGCCACCTAGACAGTCTCTGACTTCAGAAACTTAAAACAAAAAAGTAGAAACGCTCTGATACATAAATATACAACTAAAATTCTGATACACCAGAGATGCAGTCTTCTCATGCTACCACAGACAACATCATATTTCTTTCCTGAACTCGAAAAATATGTGCAAAAAGGATAAAAACTTCATGACTCCAGATCCCACTATCAGCCCAGAATTCATGGGTGAAAAAGAAGTATTAAAAGCTCTAAGAAGCTGGGCGGTGGTGGCGCACGCCGTTAATCCCAGCCCTGGGGAGGTAGAGGCAGGCGAATCTCTGTGAGTTCATGGCCAGCCTGGTCTACAAGAGCTAGTTCTAGGACAGGCTCCAAAGCTACAGAGAAACCCTGTCTAGAAAAACAAAACAAAAGTCTAAGAAAAGCCAGGCAGTGGCAGTGCATACCTTTAATCCCAACACTTGGGACACATAGACAGGTGGATCTCTGAATTCAAGCACACCCTGGTCTACAGAGTTTCAGGACACAGAGAAACCCTGTCTTGAAACAAACAAACAAACAAACAAAAAAGCTATACAGAAGAGACCAGAGAGATGGCTCAGCAGTTAAAGAGTACTGGCTGCTCTTCCAAAGGACCTGGGTTCTATTCCCAGAACCCACACAGTGGCTTACAAGGTCTGTCACTCCAGGCACAAGTACAAAGATAATACATGTAGTCACACACACTAAATGAATTAACTTAATTTGTTTGTTTTTTGAGACAGAGTTTCTTTGTGTAGTCCAGGATGTCCTGGAAGTAGCTCTGTAAGCCAGGCTGGCCTCGAACTTGCTGACATTTGTCTGCCTCTGCCTCCTGAATGATGGAATTAAAAGCATACAGCCCAGCCAAAATTAACTTTAAAAAACAAACAAACAAACAAAAACCTCCAGGAAGGGACCAGAGAGATAGCTTAGATGCTGAATGCATACAGTACTTGCAGAGAACCCAAGTTGAATTCCCATCACCCATGTTGGGTGCTCATAACAATGTATAACTCCAGCTCCTGGAGGAATCTGGTACCTCTAACTTCCATAGGCACCTGCAATCACATACCCATATCCACATACACACCTAACAGGAAAAATATTATCTTAGAAAAAGAAAAGCTCCAGGAAGCCTCCTTCACTTCCGTGACTCAATCTAGATTTCAGGTAGACAAGCAGAACCAAGACTTCTCCACAACTGTGCTCCAGACCTCATGCTCTGAACAAACACCCAGAGTTGATGCATCTCAACTCTGATGTACCCCAAAAAGAATCCCAATGCCAAATTTGCAGAGCTTCATATTAGAAAACATCTAACCATACAAAAAGCATAGCAAAATGATGGTATTCCAAGGATCAATGTACAAGTATAAGACATTCAGGAGCTCCAATTGGTAGGGAGTTCAGCATTCAGGAAGGTCAAAGGTTGGGGGTTATGGTGAGACTGTAGGAGGTAGTGTGGTGTGGCATCACCTGTACAAGGTGATGCAGCTCAGCCTGAGGCTCCATTTGTCACAAAACATGAAAATTAGGGTACTCTATGTGTCAAGGAACCAGAAGGACCAAACCAGAAAACTATGTAATGGAGGAGGGAATATCTGCTCAGGAAAAGGCAGACCTAGAAGACCCAGCACAAGGACACTCATGTCACTATAAGGCAAGGCTGATCTGCATATTACCTTTGACAAGCTGCCTGCCTTGGAGGACTTTCCTGGCCCTCTGTGCTCAGGTCACACTTGAACTGGCCTTTGGGGCATTACCAGCAGTAATGCCGCTGATCAAACCTGGAGCACCTTCAGAACAAAATTCACATATCCAGGAAGCAGCAAGAAAGGACACCGCAAGTAGTAGGTATTGAGAAAGTTCCAAAAGGGTTAAAAAAAAATATTGCAGAGAGGTACATTCACACAAGGGAAAAAAAAAATTGTATACAGTGCTGTGCCAGGCTAGTGGAGTGTGCAAGATGGGTATGCAGGGCATTGGGAGGTGTGTGTGTGTTTGTGTGTGCAAGATGGGTGTGCAGCAGAGCATTGTGAGGTGCAGGGCAGGGACAGAGCAAGTGTGCAAGACATGATGAAGTGCATGGGCAGGCTCAGAGTAGGTGTGCAGGGCACTGCGAGGTGCGTGGGCAGGTGTGAAGTGCGTAGGTAGGTGCAGAGCATGTGCACAGGGCAGGTGGGAGGTGCACAGACAGGAGTAGGGCAGGTGTGCAGGGCATTGTGAGGTGCACTGCAAGCACAGGTGCTGAGCAGATGTGCAGGACAGGTGGAAGAGAGCTTTCCTGTGAGACAGATGTGCATGACAGATGCATAAAGCATATGGGAAGCGGCCTGTACGTGGTGCATGTGTTCAGGGCTTGTACGCGGGAACCCGGTGAGGCGCGAGGCCGGCGGGCGCACTTGCCTGCGAAGGCGGCGGCGGCGGCGGCCTCATCGGGGCTGGGCAGAGCCTCGGTACCCATATCCATGTGCCCAGATTCGGCCGCCATCACCGCCACAGCCGTGACCCGCCGCGTCTCGCGCTCCGCCTCGGAGTCCGCGTCCTCCTCCGAGTCCTCGTCTCTGCTTAACACCGGCTCCTCCGCCTCGCTTTCCGCTGCGGCCGCGGCCGCCGCCGCTACAGCGGCCGCGGCCGCCACCGCTGCCGCCTCGGCCAGGCCCAGCTGTTTTGCCGCCGAGTCCGAGTCCTCCATACGGACTCCGCCGAGTCCGCCCGAAGGCGCCGTCCGGGACCGCCCGAAGCGCCAAGCGCCGAGCCCGAAGCGGGGCCCGAAGAGGCCGCCCGAGTTGGGCCGAGGCCGCCCGAAGCCACCGCCCGAGCAGCGACCGAAGAGGACGTCTGACGTCCCCCGAACCAAGCCGAAGTCGCCCGCCGAGCAGGGACGACGTCCCGAGTATAGTACCGAGAAGCTCCGAAGTTTCCCGAAGTGAAGAGTCGAGTCAGTACGAATGATTCCGAAGCTTCACGAAAGCTTACGAGCGTTTCTTCCTCGCTGCCTAGGAGGCTAGTCTGATTGTGGTCACCGGCCGATAGGGCTGGTCGGCTCTGGGTAGTATCTCGCCGACTTCTAACCAAGCCTGACTTCGCCGACCGACCCTGGAGCCACTCGATTTTTCCAACCCCCTCTGGAGGCGGCGGAAGCCGAGCTCACACGAGGTCTAGCCGAACTCCGCCGAATGTCTCCGAGCAGAGTTCTTCGGAGCCTCAGTGTCCGCCTCCTTCTGTCCGAAAGCTTCCGAGTGTTGCCGGACGGAAGAATCGGGCCTCGGCAGCGGTCGGACGCCCTCAGCACCGCGGGGCGGGAGGAGCGAAGATGGCGGGAGGGTGCGGCCAAGAGGCTGCTGGGATTGTGGCGGACCCAGCGGCAAAATGGCGGCCATGCGGCCAGGTGAGGCGGGCGGGGCTATACTGGCGCCGGGATAATGTGATCGTGCTGTCGCGATGAGAGGCCATTTGGGCTGGCGCTGCAACTCCCTTAATTGTCACCTCGCCATTCCTGGCCCTGATGACTGAAGCCCACTACTCCAGATTTCTGCAGCGGAGTTGGGGGGAGGGGCATGTCTTCCGGTTGGGTGTGGGCGTGGGGCTTCGGGGAGCCAGCGGCTTCCCTGAAGCTCGTCGGACATACCAGTGACATACCTGAGGTACACGCTGGGGGACCCCAGATATAACCTACAACACCTTCTGTGCACCCACCGGAGACTCACCCAGGGTACACTACCGTCGCACACCGACACAACCATAGGTCACTAAAGTTGACATGCATGGCATACCTGCGGGCATGGCATACCTGCGGGACATCCTGAGCACACCCGCTGCTCACCTCGTGTACACCCTTGATACACCCCGTTTCTCACCAGATGCTACACCCTTGGCACGCCGGACTAGGATACTGAGGTTCCCCGGGACAAAACCATAACACATTTTCAGCTCACCCCTGGCATAGCTGCAACTCACCCCAGGTATAAGGATAAGTAGGAATCAAGTGTGTGGGAAGAAGTAAAAGGTGATGATTTAGACTACCTCCAACAACTAGAGCAGGCTTGCGCCAGAGACACGGCTCTCAAGTTCTGGCCACTTGGTGGTCAGGGCACGGGATCCAATCACTCAATGACCAGAGTTCAAGACAACACATTACATACTTTCGGCTGGGTTTTTGTAGCTAAGGTTAGGTAGGGAAAGGGGCGCTTGGCAAGTGCATAATAGGTAAGTTATCTGTTTTCCCTAGACAAACCGGTTTTGAACTTCAGGGTCTGCTATCCCTTTTTGCAACCATGGAGTGTCTCGGATAGGGCACGACTGCTGCTCTTCTGGACTCGGGTGTCTGGAATCAGAGTCAGCTGCTCTTCCTCTGCCGTGCTCAGAGAGCTGACTTCCTGGAACTCTGAGCTAAGTCTCAGGGCCTTGGCTTTTGGTAGGATTCTTTGACCAGGTGCAGCCATGACACACCTGCTGTTTGCCCTGGGATACACCATGGCAAACGGCAAGTCACCGCAGATTTATTCATGGCATGCCTCTTGTGCTGGGACATACTCACGATATTCATAGCTTACATTCAGCTCACCCCAAGCACATCTCTAGTCCTCCCCGGTGTAATATTAGGTTGGTGGCCTCAACCAAGCCCCAACATCCATCTTTGGAAGGCCCCTCCCCTGGGAGTTGCCTTGGTCCAGACTCAACCTCCAGAAAACCCACCAAGTGCCAACCCCTCCCCAGGGAGGCTTGTCTTAAGAATATTTCTAACACCCGGCCCATCCATGGCATACCTGAGGTACACCACTAGCATACCCGGTACACAACAGACACACCATGGCATACTGTCAGCTTACCCTGCATGAATGCACACACACATACACACGCATTCATGCCCCCTGGCTTACTTGAGTTCTGGGCAGCCAGAGCTGCTGTAGCTCACATTTCACCCAGGCCCAATGAGGATCCTCGGGCTGGGCCCAGATGATGGATGGGCAGACAGAGCCAGGTGTCAGCAGTGTGGGTCAGAAGCTGGTCTCAGCCAATTCGGACCTGTGCCTGTCCATCCATCCATCCATCCTCCCAAATGTTCCTCAAGGGGACAAATTTCGGAAATGTGATTGTACTATACGTGCAGCCTAGAGTGCCTGGCACTTACTGCCGTGCGGCTCTGTGTGATATCTGCCGCGGACCTGGAAGTGCTATTCTTGTGTACTTGTTTATGGGAAAAAGTAACTCCTGGGTGAGAAAGCCTTCTTGGAATTAAGTCACATAAAAGGCCCAGTTTCCAGGCTAGGCTGTTGGCCCACTCCACTTATGCAGCAGTGTGAGAGACTGAGTCAGGAAGATGGCCGTGAGTTCCAGACAGGCAGGTCAGAGCCACAGAGTGAGGCCCTGTCTCAAATAAAAATAAAAAGTATAATCCTAGCACTTGGGAGACTGAGGCAGGAGTATAAATTCTAGGTCAGCCTGAGCTACATAGGGGATCTTGTTCCCAGAAAAGAAAAAAAATCATACCAGAAGAGGGATATGTAGCCTTTGTCACACCAAGAAAACATGAGTTTCTGCCTTGTATCTGTCGGTAGCTAGCTGCACAGCGATTATCAAAAATCATTGATAAAAGTGTTAAATCCCAAAAGCCAGACAGATGAACTTCTGTAGGTTTGAATGTGTTAGAATTATTTTAATTAATCAAATCAGTTATTTTAAAATGCTATTTAAGCTTGGTGTAGTGGAGCATGCCTTTAATTAAACCACTCAGGAGGCAGAGGCAAGCAGATCTCTGTGAGTTCAAGGCCAGCTTGGTCTACATAATGAGTTCTGGGAAAGGCAGGCCACGTAGTGAGAGCCTGTCTCAGAAAATAAAAAACATGCTATTTGAGGGGGTGATTTTTGTTCATTTGTTTTTGTTGTTGTTTTGTTTGGTTTGGTTTGGTTTTGGTTTTTCGAGACAGGGTTTCTCTGCAGCTTTGGAGACTGTCTAGGAATTTACTCTAACTCACAGAGATCTGCCTGCCTCTGCCTCCAAGTGCTGGGATTAAAGGCATGCGCCACCACCGCTCAGTGCCATTTGAGGGTTTTATACAGTATTTTTTAATGTTTCATTATTTGTATGTGGAAGGAAGCACTTGAGTGCAAGGCGCCCACAGACGCCAGAAGAAGGCATTAGATTTCCTGGACCTGAAATTATAGACATTTGTGGCTGCCTGATGTGGATGCTGGGAACCAAACTTGGGTCTTAGCAAGAGCAATATGTGCTTTTACCAGCTAACCATACTGTAGAAAATACAGAATTTTCCCCCAAGTCTCACAATTTCGATCTTTAGCAATGAACACCCAGCAGATATGATTTAAATGTTCCTGCCACTTTCTAGGGGATGTTGGGAATGAGATCCAGGACTTTCACATGCTAGACAAGTCCTGATATTAGGACATACACCCTAGTCCTGGTACTAGGACATACACCCTAGTCCTGGTACTAGGTATTATAAAAGGATCCAAAGGGAGGCTGGAGCGATGACTCAGTTGTTAAGAGCTCTGGCTGCTCTTGCAGAGGACTCAGGTTTGATTCCCAGAACCCACATGGCAAGTCACAGCTATCTATAACTTCAGTCCCAGGGGATCTGACACACTCTTCTCACCTCTGCTGGCACTTCATGCAGGAGGTGCACAGACATACCTAGAGGAAAGCAGGAAATTTAAAAAATTGAAAAAGGTTTCACTAGGTGGTTGTGGCACACAACTTGAATTGTAGCCCTTGGGAGGCAGAGACAGATGGATTTCTGTGGGTTTGAGGCCAGCCTGGTCTACAGAGTAAGTCCCAAGACAGGCTCCAAAGCTACAGAGAAACTCTGTCTCAAGAAAGAAAGAAAGGAAGGAAGGAAGGAAGGAAGGAAGGAAGGAAGGAAGGAAGGAAGGAAGGAAGGAAAAGGATTCAAAGAAAAGAAACCCCCAATTAATGTAAAGCCAACCCAAATGATGACAGGTATCTAGGTAGCCTAGTTTAGCTGGGCCTGGAAAAGAACGGATCATGTTTACTAGCGCACCCTGTGGAAACTTGATGCCACTCCAGTCACACTTGGCTTCCTGCTCCCACACGTGTGCCTGCTAGGAGGCTGTCCAAAGGCTGTTACTAATGTCCTGTGTTTACCAGTTGATGACTCGCCCATGCAAGAGTCCACATCTCCAGAGTAGACAGCTTCAAGCTGGCCTTCGAAGTCAAGTGACCCACATAATCTCACCGAGGCACCACTTCCTTTTCTGTTGCAACCCCAGGGAGGACAGGGGACAGCACAGAAGATGAATATACCTTGGGTTCGGGTGCTGCTCTGTAATGCTCAGGAGGCAGCCTCTTTTATAGGCGGTTTTGGCCAAATTGGGAGATTTTATGGTATGCATTCACATGTAGAGACGTGCAGGGCGTGAGCCTGCAGCTGTGTGAGCCTCCAGACAGGCGGCCTGACCCAGGTCACATTCCATCGAGGGATGGGCCAGGCAGATTTTCATGTACAAAACTTCAGACTCAGAGTCTCAAGGGAGGCTCTATTACACCCTGGCGCTGACCCTCACAGGCCAAGGGAGGCTAACACCTGCACAGAGCATGGGCCATTCTAAGAGGCTGCAGAGTTACATGGATGGTTTAAAAAGTACCCCCTCTAGACAGCTGGCTTGGGGATGCGAATCAGATTCCATCAGAAAGCAGTGCCCTAGGAGGGAGAGATGCAGAGGTGATTGGAGACCCTAGCTGCGGCCATCATTCACGTCCATCTATAAACATGGAATCAGAGAACTAAATGCCTGCCACGTTGCTGTCGATGTCTTACTGGCCATCCTTTGTCTTCCAGGGAGAGGCTCCTTCAAGGTGGTATCCTGCTGCTGCTTCCCAAGACCTTGACCAAGCATAGCCCCTTTAGGGCAGCACCACACTGATTAGCTGGCCTGGCACCCTCAGCGCTCTGCCTTTTTGTGTCTTTCATGTCCCCCCCCCCTTTTTTTTGTTAAATTCTGACTAGTAACTTGTAAGAAGGAGAGGTGTTCCCTGGTGTGCTGGCTCTGTCACCCACCAGCTCAGCCCTCTTCCCCTTCATAGGCCTGGTACATTAGGGGATGCCCATTTGCTTGCCACCAACCAAACCTACATAGCAGGAGGCGAAAACCCCTTACTTTGAATGGCCAAGTAATACATTTTCTCTAAAGAAAATGAAATGGGTCCTCTTTGTAACTCATGATGTGAATCAGGATGAAGAAATCCCCCTGTCCTGCCTGCATCTGCTGAGGACTGGGGTACTTAGGCCATGTGCTAACAGGTTGGGAGGGATCCAGCATCACTCTTGTGACCACTAGGTGCCCTCAGGTGAGCACTCCAGGAGCCCATGTAGCAGTAGAAGCCCCAGGTAGGCAGGGGCCAGTGGCTGGAGTCCACCCTCTTAGAATTACCCAAACCTGCTGATCTGCAGCTCTGGGGGGCTGGATAGGCCCCTTTGTTGGCCACCTGAGTAGTTGTACCCCATTGGTGAGCTTAAGGATCCTTGATTACTCGCCAGCTCTCGTCAGTTCCTCTTCAGATGCTGTTTCACCTCAGTGGGCTGTACTATGCCCTGTACTTCCTAGCTACATTCCTGATGATTACATATAAAAGTAAGTTATGAGTGCTGGGCCCTTCAAAGGAATTGTGCCCCTGATACACTTATCTGAGTTCTGGCTCTGTGTGTGTTCCTAGGTCAGGTTTTCAGTTATCCTTTTAACTGTCTGGTCCTGGATCTGGTTCTCTTGCTTCTGATGGGGATTCTTGAAGTAGCTCGGCTATATCTAGGTGAGTTGACTGTGAAACCGTAAAATGCTTGTGGTCCCATAGGTGTTCTTTCAAACTTTCTAAACCTTTAAATATTGATCATTTTATAGTGTGAGTCTTGGAGATATTTCCATCCAGGCCGCTCTACCAGGTGCTTCGCAGTGTTACCTTTTGGAGTCATTGAAGTACTAAACATTTGTTCAGATTCTTGGCTCCAAGAATAACGGCACTGGTGATGTCCTCCTGTCTGGAAGGATGTGTATACTAACGCTGTGCTCGGACCAGAAGCTCAGCCTAAAGCGAGAGCTCCACGATGCTCCCCTGAGCTCCCCTCATTCCTATTGGCTCAGCAGTCAGGGGGAACATCTGGTAGAGGGGGAGTCTGCCTCCCCAAGCCCACTCGGTATCACATCAGCTCCCAATTTGAGTCCAGTCTTAGTCTGTTGCCTCTATCTATCTATCTATCTATCTATCTATCTATCTATCTATCTATCTATCTATCCATACATCTCTCTATACAGTCCTACGTAACTAAGGCTGGTCTTGAACTCCTGATCCTTCTGTCTCTTCCTCCTGAGTGTTGATTGTAGGCATGCATCATCATGTCCAGTTTTTATGCATTGGTAGGATCAAACCCAGGGCTCACACATGCTAGGTAAGCACTGTATCCCCATCCATTCCTGTTTTTCTGAGTCACACAGTTCACTTAGATCAGGGTTACGGTCAGAAGAGGTAGGTTCTGATAGACAAGGAGTGCAGAAGTAAAACCTGGAAGTCCTCCTCCCAGAGCTAGCTGCAGCGATGAGCAGGCGTCTAGGTCTCTAGCTCTGCTCCTGCTCTTCCCTGCACTCAGTGGCAGGCAATGTAAATGAGGCTCCTCACCCAGGTCCATTGCACTTTGAGGCTCTGATCGCTTTCCTTTGATTGGATCTGTTACCTTCCCTCCCTGTCTGCTGGGAGTAGCAAGTATCCTGTCTGTGTCTCTTAGACAGAGCCCCAGTGTCTACTACTGTGGACTGTGCTGGAGCTTGCACTTCTTTCTCAGTAGGCAGTGCTGCCCATAGGCTGCAGAGACGGGCATTGTGTCAATGAAGAGTCAGGCCAACCCCTGCAGTGCCCTCTCTAGGGGTCTGTCATCATTGGACTTCTCCAAGCACTTGGCACTCAGCAGGCCCCTCAGATGCCCAGGGCTGGGGCCAGTGGGCCTTCAGTTCCCCAGCTGCTGGGGTTAGCAGACCCCCAGCACCTCTAGCAGCTGGTCAGCTATTAGCAGCTCCAAGTTGGCATTTTCCATGACTGACCCAGTTGTTTGTAATGTTTTTAATAAGAACTCATGAAATTTTCCAGAACCAGCCTGCCTTAGCCCAGAGTAAAATATTTTTAGATATTTTAAACAAAATCCTTTTGATTCCACTTGGATTTAGAAAAGGTGGAGATGCCCACAGTTTTAAATCCACACTGTTTGTGTCTCAAGAGTACAGAATCTAAGATTTATCCATTTGGTACTTTCTGATACGACGTGGCCCTGATGAACAGTTTTCCCAGATCCCATGAATTCATTGCCCCTTAGCAACCACAGTACCCAGAGCTCGGCAGATGGTGGGGTGTCCTGAAGCCCCTGCCTTAACCTCATGTTTGCTTTCTTTTCCAGGCACAAAAGGCAACCTGACGGAGTCTGAAGTGCCACTGGCTGCCAGCCTGGCATTCACAGCAGCCAGTGTCCTCCTTTCTGTTTACTTCCTGCTCTGGCAGACCTTGGTACTGTGGATGGACTCGGTCCTCAGCACCATTCTCCTGGTGCTACATGGGCTGGAGGCTGGCTTGCAGGTGGTGGTCATTGCTGACTTCATCAGGTAGATGGACCAGGATAACCTACACAGCAGTGCTCCTCAGCCTCCAGCCAACTCCTTTGCTCTCAGACACAATGGGTATCTTTTTTTTAATTGATTGTCTATAAATGGATTTAGGTGGTTTATAAACCTTTTTTAGTGAGCGGGAGTACAGGAACCAGGGAGGGTCAAACTGTTAGGAGTTTAGGTGTTGAAGATGGTTATCATGGACAGTAGTCAACCCCAGAGATGTCCACTCCTGTTGTATGGCCAGGGTCCTGGCTATAGCAGCAGGAACACCAGTGATCACCAGGCCATTGGAAGGCCAAGTCTTTCAGGAAGTCAACACTGGGGGCAGCCCAGCTGCTCCACCCTATCTCAGCCCTATAAATGCAGCATCTTGGCAGGAGGACTTGGCTGTGTTGGTCTGTCACCGTGTGTTTTCTCACAGGAATTGCTGACTTCCGTGCTTCCCACACTAACCCTGCTTCTTGTTCTGAAAACCTGCTGTACTCTGTAGCCAGGCCTTTGTCCAGGCCTGGGATCCCTCTGAAGTTGCAGGATGGCAAGCTTTGTGTTCCAGGGTCCCTCCAGTTTGGCTCCCTGTAAGGCCAGTCCTGAATAAAACTGTTTGGTTTCCAAAAGGAAACAAAAGCAAATGTATGCCGGGTGGGATGGCACACAACACCTTTAATCCCAGCACCCAGGAGGCAGAGGCAAGCATATCTTTTTAAGTTCAAAGCCAGCCTGATCTACAGTATGGTGAATTGCAGATCAGCCAGGGTTACATAGTGAAACTTCGTCTTAAAAAAAAAAAAAGTGGAGGGAGCTGAAGAGATGGCTCAGCAGTTAAGAGCACTGGCTGATCTTCCAGAGAACCCAGGTTCCATTCCCAGCACCCACATGGCAGCTCACACTTGTCTATAATTCCAGTTCCAGTGGATCCAACATCATCACACAGACACATATGCAGGCAAAACACCAATGCACATAAAATAAAAATAGATTATTTTTTAAAGAGTGAACAGGACAGAGAGCCATATATTGTGATGTTCACTTCAGCCTCTTTTGGTGGGGGTGGGCCGTAGGGGACAGAGACAGTGGAAGACCAGTTCTCAGTCTGGGAAGTCTGTCACAGTCTACTAAACTGCCGTTTTGTCAAGTGCCAAGTGAATTCCATCTCATCTCTTGCTTCTCTAGTCCTAACCCATTTTTTCTTAAAAACTATTTAAGCAGTTTTTTTTTTACAGGTTCTTTCATTTGTGTCTGTTACATGTTTTCTATTTGTGATACTATGTTCAAATATCTAGTTTCTCTTTTAAAAAAATAAATAACTGGGGGCTGGAGAGATTGCTCAGAGGTTAAGAGCATTGCCTGCTCTTCCAAAGGTCCTGAGTTCAATTCCCAGCAACCACATAGTGGCTCACAACCATCTGTAATGGGGTCTGGTGCCCTCTTCTGGCCTGCAGGCATACACACAGAAAGAATATTGTATACATAATAAATAAATATTTTTAAAAAATAGATAAATAAATAAATAACTATGCTGTCATGATTTTGTCTTAATTATAACCACCTACCTTCTGCCCAGGTCCAGTATATAGGAGTCCATCCTGTTGTCACTTCTTAACCCTATCCTGGGACTTGTCCTGATACCTCTACCTGTCTTCTCTCCACCCCAGTAACCATCCAGAAGCCTGCCTGTGAAGTGTGTTGAGAGTGGTAGGTTGCTGGGCCATCAAGAGCCTTCTCTGGGTTCTGCATAGGGAACCATCTATGCCCATGGGTCCTTGGCTGGTTTCCTTTAACCCACACCTCCTGGAGACCACGGTGAAGATCAGGATGGCCTGAAGATATTCTCTCCCTGTCCCACAGGCAGGCTTAGGAAGGACCAGTGACCTAGAAAGCCTAGGGGCACTTTCCTCCCCTTTGACCCTGCGGCTTGAGCAAGTATCATCGCCTGGGTGTGCAAAATGGACTAAGGCTAATGGCTCTGGGGGGCTCAGCCACTCCCTGCAGCTCAAGTCAGGACCTCTCTTGGGAAGGAAGCTTGCCAACTTCACATAATAAGCCAGAGTTTCAAGCCTTTAACACCTTTACTCTTGTGGCGCGCCTTTAACCCCAGCACTCAGGAGGCGGAGGCAGGCAGATTTCTGTGAGTTTGAGGCCAGCCTGGTCTACAGAGTTCCAGAGCAGCCAGGGCTGTTAGGTAGAGAAACCCTATCTCGATAAAAACCAACAAAACAAAACAAAACACCTCTACTCTTACTGGCCACATGGAGGTGGTGTTTCTGGTGGCCCAGAGAGGGCGTCAGCTGCTACTACCAGCTTGGGCTGCCTCACAGCAAAGTCAGTGAGCACTAGAAGCGGCACTAGGGAGCCCCACACTTCACCCAATTCCAGCTCTGCCGAGGAATGCCAGGGCCGACACAAACCCCTGCCCCTCCCTTTCCACAGCCAAGCACTTGACCTCTGCTTGCTGGGCCAGGGCAAGGTCACAGGCAGAGCAAGATTGGGCCAGTTCTGTGAGGTCAGCTGTAAGGGCTGGGAACCAGGAAGCATCTCTGGGGCTCATCGGTAGCCGGGCTTGGAGGACCAAGTCCACTTCTGCCACCCTTCTGTCCAGCCTACCTGTGGCATCCCAGAGTGTGTCAGGTGGGTCAGACATGCTGCTGGCCCTGGAGGACAGAGCACTCAATGCCCTAGGGAGGGCTGACTGCCCGCCCAGGACAAACATGCCAGGGCCCTGCCTTCTGGGACTGTAGCCTGGGACCCTGACTTCCTGGCAGCACCCATTTCCTCTACCCCAACTCTGGGAACAATAGCCGGGGCCTTAGAGTCCCTGTTCACGTAAGGGCAGTACCCTTGGCTAGCGGACCATAACTCCATTTTTCCCCCCAGTCAACTAGTTTCGGCTCTAAATTCACCCAACTCCGGTCCGAGCTGTCAGCAGAGTGGGCAGGGTATTCTGGGAGCTAACATGGTGAGGACAGGTAGCCGGGTTCTCCATAAACAGCCCATCTCTCAGGGATAGGTAGATACTTTTTAGGAGCTCCTGTATGTGAAGAAGGGAGAGGCCCGCATCCGGGAGTTAAAAGCTCCTAGACTCAAAAGCCTTGAACACAAAATCCCAGGCCCCAGACTGAACCACTAAAGAGCTCTGTCCCAGGCAACTTGCGGGTGGAGGGCACCTGATAGGGTCTTGGTTGAGAGCTCCCGCATGACTGCAACCCTCATAAGCTTCATCCAGTACTGCCCCTGCAGGCCGATCCAGGTCCCCACCTGCTACTGCAGCTTAGCCTGTTAGAGCAGCTGGGCCGCACCCTGCACTTCAGGGCCAGCTGCGATGGGGCCCCAGGTGCTTTTAGGGACCGCTGGGAGGACAGATGAAGGCGAGGGAGGAGGAACTGTGCTATGCAGAGGGGGGGGGGACGATATGGGGAGGGGAGTGGTGCCCCAGGCCCGCCCCCTTCCTTCAGCCTCCCTGGTGCCTACTCCCGGGTGACTCGGTAACCTGTCGCTCAGGTTCCTCCTCTCACAGCCCCGCCCCGGCCTATCCGGCCCAGCAGAGGTCCCGCCTGTCCGGGGAGAGGGAGCTCCACCGCCGGTGAGGCTCTGACAGACGGCCGGGCTGACAGACTGACCTAGGGGACTAGCCAAGCGCAGGCGCTGGCTGCCGGCGAACAGGTGAGCGCTTCCTCCAGGGAGTTTGCCAATCTGGGCCTCAGTTTCCCAGAGTGGCCATGGGATATGGATCTCTGTCCCGAGATCCTGGGTCTGGCGCTGGGTTTGGAGGGCAATCCAGCACCGGAGCTGAGGACACCTGAGCGTGAGGTTTGGGATGATCTGGATCGCGGGACTCTGGGGACAGCTTAAGCCTAGGTTTGGGGGTTCCGGATGGGGAATGGGGCATAGAAACTTGGGAGAGAGGCTGGGCCTGAGCCTCCCTTGGACTTTTAGCTCAAGAACCGCTCGGCTGGGGCCCGGCGGTCCAGCGGGCGGCGGCCAGTGTTCAGTGATATTTTTAAGCCGGTGGTGTGTGACTCACTCGCCCTGGTCCCGGCCCCCTCCCAGCCCTGGAGCGGATGAGGGGAACCTGGCAGTTGACAAGAGAGGTGGTGAGGAAGGGAGGGCCTTCATTCCATCCAGCAGGCTGGACCTTCTTCAGGATCTGACTGTGGCGTGGGCATACCACCCAAGTGCCTGAAGGTTGACTTTTCCTGCCTGTCTGAGCCCAAAAGAAACCCAGAGCCAGGGAAACATCAGGCTGGGTCAGTCTCCAGGCCAGAGTCGGGGTGTGGAGTCTCAGGGGAGCAGGGAGAAGCTATGGTGCAGGAGACCCTGAAGGGAGATCAGCTAGGGCCATCCACAGCTTGGCTGCCCAAGGTCCCTGGGACTCACTAGTCTGTGCTATACACAAAGGTTTCCCCGGAGGCAGAGAAGGGGAAGGCACGGCCACAGACCATCTCTCTACCATCTCCCCCTTGCAACCTTCTTTGACTGTGGAGGGAGGCAGGGCACTGCTGGGGCCCCTCCCACACTAGACTCTGTGGTCCTACCTTGTGCACAGACCTCTGCTAGTCCTGTCTATTGTCTAGCACTGGTCGGCCCACCCCTCCGAGCGGCCTGGGTCTCTTCAGGGGCACCCAGCCCCTCCCACCAATAGCTTTCCAGTTCGGCTCAGCCTCTACTGCTCCCACCTGAAGATTCCTGAACTTTGCTCCCTGAGTAGAACCCAGGCAGGACCCAAGGGACTCCCCCATGCCATTCCAGGGCCACACCCAGCTCCCACGAGGACAGCCAAGAACCCAGGTGACTAAACTGACCCCTCCCCAAGGTCACTCAGCGTGTGTAGCTGGAATTTGAACTTGGAGCCAGTTCTTCCGCCCTCCTTGCCCTGCCAGGGCCTCCTCCCCTTCCACTGCCGAACCTACCACGAGCTCTAACGTGCCGGGCCTCCCTTCAACCCGGAAAACAGTAAAACACCTACTGGGCCTGGGTGTTCCATCTTCACCAGCAATGGATTATATGGATTTCCTGCTCCCCGCCCCCCTTTAGCTGTAGAAGCCTCCTGGGAGTGAGTCTTCTGCAGGCTAGAAGTAGCCCCAGTGTCATCCCTAAGGTCCTGGCCTACTTTCCCCAAGGGCAGGCCCACGTGTCCAAGCCTGTTCAGAGTCTGTGTGCCTTCAGGCCTGGGTCTCTAGCAGTTTGTTTTGCCCTGGTGTGTGTATTCCTGGCCCCACGTGCCTGGTGCCCTTGGCTGAGCTAGCCAGGAATCCCAGTAAGCAAACACCAGGGCTCACCTACTGAGGTCATGAGCATTCCGGACATTCTCCATGGGTAGGTGGACCTAGAAATCTGGCCCAGCCTCTTCAAGGTAGGACCTGGGGTGGGGGGAGGAGAGCAGTAGGAGAGCTGTCAAGGTAAGGGCCTCAGTCCTCACCTCCTGGGAGCCCACCCTCTCAAGACCAGGTCAAACCAGAAAGTACTAGAATATGGGAGGCCTGCACCTGAGCCCTCATACCAGTACCCTGGCTGGCAGCCTGGCTCTAGCATACCGAAACGCTAAAGCTAGTAGAGATGGCAGCATTGCTAATAGCGTCAGACAGAGGTAGACAGTATGTGGACTCAAGACCTCAGGGAAAGCTGGCCACAGAGCCCCAGAAGGACAGCCAGAAATGCTGCCTACCTGTCTCTCCAGGGGCATGAAGGCAGCCTATGGCTGAAGGTCTTTCCAGCTCTCATTTGATTAGAGGCTACTCTCGGCCACCAGCTTCTGTTATTTCAGAGAAGGGCCCAGGTCTAGGCTATAAGGAAAATTTGCTCACATTGATGGCCAGGCTTCAAAATGTACCTGGGGGAGGTCAGGGCTGGGAAGTCTACTCAGGGAGGAACCTTGCATATGGTCACCTGGGTTTGAACTGAGGAGGCCAACAACCCCCAAAACTTCTGCCCTACAACAAGTCTGTTTAGGCTCTCCCAAGATGGAGCTGGGGGCTGGTCTTCTTGCTGGATCTGTGGGCATGTCCACTTGTATATGTAGGAGTCCCTCGGAGTGAAGCCTGGGATAGGGCAGTAGTGGGGTCCTTCTGTGCTTTGTGCCTTCTAGGTCTCCAGCCTTACCCTCTCCTGCTGTCCTCTCTCGTGGCCTCAGGGTTTTTGAAGGAGCTGTCTTCTCCTCAGGCAGCTCCTCCTTCAAAGCCTCCCTGACAGCTTCTCAGAGTGTCCCTGCAGAGAATCAAAAGTCTGAGGCCGGGTGGGGGGTCTCCAATGCCACCAGCAACAGCATGGTCCTGGAGGACACTGTTTCCTGGGGATCCCCTGAGGAGTCTGGCCAGGCACTGAGGTTCTAGTCCCTGGATCAGGATCAAGAGAGGAGACCCAGGCCAGGAGAAAGTGTCAGCTGGGCTCCTCTGTCCTTAGGTGGAAACCAGGCACTGGGCCCTAGATTCCAGTCAGACTAACATCTGTTCTCTTTGTTCTCCTTGACTCTAGCCACCACTGGGGACACCATGAGCCAATCAGGGTCCATGAGCTGCTGCCCGGGAGCTGCCAAGTAAGTGTTGTCCTACCTCCCTTCAAGTCGTGTGTGTGTGTGTGTGTGTGTGTGTGTGTGTGTGTGTGTGTGTGTGTGATGTGAGCCTTGCCTTCATCTGCCTCTTCCTTTCTAGTGGCAGCCTGGGCCGGTCTGATGGTGTGCCCAAGATGAGCGCAAAGGACTTATTTGGTGAGTGAAATTTAAGGATGGTATGAACTTAAGGAAGATGAATGTGACCCTGGTGGTCTCATCCCTGCTTGTCACAAGGCTGAGCTCTAGCCTGGAGTGGTTCAAAGTGCCCAGAGGAGGCCTTTGGACCCTAATCCACTGAGAACTTTGGATGTCTGTCTGCAAAGCTCCTGGCCACTGAAACGGCCTCTGCTATGCTGTAAGGAGAGAGGCCTTTACAAATAATTCAAGGAGCATTAATATTGATTCCACTGGGCAGCCCTGCAACCTGATCGAGTAGGTGGGGTCAGATGGGACCCAGCTGCCAGGTATCTGCTCCAGGGGACCAGGCTCCTTCTGCTCAGCCATGCCCCTCATTTGTGCCTCTGGATGCTAGATGCTGGAAGCTGGAGGCCTGGGAAGCAGGAGCTCCAGAGAGCAGGAGTATTCCAGTGGTAGCTGCTAGGATAAGAAGGCCCCGACCTGGACTCCTTCCCTAGTGAAGTGGGCAGCCTCCATTACATAAGACTGAGTTTCCTGCCCCCACACAAACAAACCCTCAGTGACAGGCTGCTTCCCCCAACACACTCTGAATAAGTCTTTGTCTTCTGGAGCCTCAGGTCCCCAGTGGGGCCTGTCATGGGACCAAGCCAGAGGTCCCCACAGGAGCGTCAATGCTACTTTCCAGCCTGCAGTCCTCCCTATTGGCTGTGCGGGGTTCAGAAAGCAGCACCCCCATCCCAACTCTCCTCTCCTCCGTGGCCCCTGGGCGTCAAGTCCCACTAGACTGGGTCCTTCTCTTTGGGGTGCATGACATCTGTCTCTCCATCCAGAGCAGAGGAAGAAGTACTCCAACTCCAACGTCATCATGCATGAGACGTCACAGTACCATGTCCAGGTGAGGATCAGGAAACTCCCCCTCTTCCCTTTGTTCCAGGGCCAGGTAGAGAAACTGAGGCTCAGGGAGAAGTGGGAAGGGAGAACAAAGGACTGCCCATGCTGGTCTGGGGCCCAGCCACAGTGGGGAAACAGTTTTCCTCGAGGCTGAGGGAGTTCATAGTGGGGCCTGAGCCTGCTCCGGAAGCTGTTGCCTGTGGCCATGTAGCTCAAAAAAGACCATGGAAGGAAGCTGTCATCTTGGCCCCAAAACAAGGAACTGCATCGGGAGGAATATGTTGGAACAAAGACATCCTTTATTGAGGGCTACAGGGAGCCTGGATGGCACTGTTGAGTCTAGACATAACCTGTGCCCTCTGGCCAGCTGCCAGCTTGAATGGCCGTTCTCCTAGTCACTTTTAATTTGCACTGAGAATTCAAAATTTTTCTTTTGAAATGTCCTCCCGGGGCTGACTATGTTCCTAGTCACAGACTGGACTTGTAAGATAATGGTGAAGAATGACAGAAGTAGGAAGAGGAGCCCCCCAAGACGCTGGCACTGGCAAGGGGTCCCCTGTATTCCTGTCTCCTCACCCCACACAAGATCCATACCCCAGAAGGGAGGCAGATAGCTGTCCTCAGAACCTGCCTGTGTCTGTAGAATGGACCACAAGAACCATCAGGAATCCCCATGGCATCTTGATCCTGCTATCTTGAGTGTTCAAGGTTCTGCTCACCCACCTGAGTCAATGGGTCATGACATGGTGACCACAGCAACTCAGTGTCCAAGGACAGGGCATGCAGGCACAGATGGGTCACCTCATGCCTCTTCCTTTGCAGATAGTGCGCCACCCTTCTCAGCGGTAGAACTTTGTC
>NC_134583.1:82499330-82519330 GCF_037038515.1 Microtus pennsylvanicus
CTATGTGCCCTTCATCTCTGAACTATTTCCCCAGCCCTGAAGGCCTCTTTTTAAAAACAGACGTCCCTTAGAGATGTTTATCTCAGTTCTCTATATGAGAACCATGCAGGTTCGCACATCAGGGTTGTGCTGACCTCAGACAGTGGGGAAATCATCCTTTCCCTTTATTTCCAGAAAAGTTGGAGCAGCATACGTACAATTTCTTACTTAAATATTTATTAGGATTTACCAGAGGCTTCTGGATGCAAGAATTCCTTTGTTTGGGTTTTTAAATGTTATTTGTTTATTGGATTTTGTTTTGTTTTATTTTGGTCTTTTTGAGATGGGGCTTCTCTATGTAGCCTTGGTGGTTCTGGAACTATAGACCAGGCCTCAAGAGATCCACCTGCCTCTGCTCCTGAATGCTGGGATCAAAGGCCTGTCCCACTACGCCTGGCCTGCAAGGTTTTCTCTGTGTGCAAGTTTCGTTCTCGTGTCTGTATGATTTGTAGTAACGCCCTTTCTTTTCTTTCTGAAAATCCTTGATGTATTTTTGTTTGCTTTTTTTTTTGTTTTTGTTTCTGTTTTGCTTTTTAATTATTGTTGCAGTTGTTTCTTAGGGTTTTTTGTTTGTTGGTTTTGGCTTTGGGTATTTTTGTTTGTTTTTGTAGCAGGGTTTTTCAAGTTAGCCCAAGCTAGCCTAGATCCTGTTTCTCAGACTGCGCTGGCTTTGAATTTGCAGTGACCCCTCCTGCTTCCTCTGCCTCTGCCTCTCCAACTGGTGCTGTGTTTCTAGGCAGACACCACTGCCACGTCCCACTGAGATATCTGTGTGGCCTCTAATAACCCTTGCTGAGGGGTTAGCTTTGGGCTTTATTAAATTTTTAACTTAACTTTCTGTGTTGTTTACTTCTCTGTGGATTTTGTCCTTTTGCCCTTAATTTCCTTCTTGTATATACTTTGGGTCTTGTTTTATTGTGTTTTGCCAGCTTTGTTTGTTTAGTTTCAGTACTAGTGATGGAAACTAGGGCCTTGTACATGCTAGACAAGATTCTACCACTGAACCACACACCCAGCAGGTTTTTCTAGCTTATTAAGGTAAAAGCTTAGATAATTGATCTTAAGTGCTTTTTTTAAAGTCTAATATATTCAGTGAAAGTTAAAATTTTTGCTGAAATGTTAGTTTATCTCACAAATTGTGATATGTAAGTTTTTACTCAGTTCCAAATATTTTAATACTTTTACATTTTTTTGTGACCTCATTTTTTGTTTGGTTTTGTTTTTCTTTTTTTCGTCTTCTTTTTTTTTTTTTTCTTTTTAAGACAAGGTCATACTATGTATCCCTAGCTGGCCTACAACTCATAGAGCAGGCTGGCCTGGAATTCATAGAGACCTACTTCCCTCTGCCTCTGAGTGCTGGGTCTAAAGGCATGAGCCATTGCCATTTGCCTGGTTGTGACTTCAATTTTGATCCATAAGTTATCTTTACTATATGTCATTCATACATGCATTCATTCATATGTTTTTGAGGCAGGGTTTCACTCTGTAGCCCAGGCTAACCTGGAATTCCTCATCCCCTGCTTCCTCTTCCCAAGTGCAGTGATTACTATCGTCTATCACCATGCCCACCTTAGTTTAGTCATTTGATTGTCTTTGAGACAGGGCCCCATAGCTCCCAGACCAGCCAGCCTGGAACATTATATGGATGAAGAGGACTTTGAACCCCTGGTTCTCCTGTCTTGAACCTTCCAAGTGTTGAGATTGCAACTTTGCACCACCACACCCTGCTGAAGTTTTTAGTACTGATTTCTACTCTCGTTCCCCTGAGGTCAACGCACTCTGTGACTTCCTGCGTCCTTCTTTGTCACCTAGCAGCCCGATTTTGTATGGCTAATTGTGTGGCATTTTGTTTCAGTGTTTACCTTGCCTCACAGAAATGGAAGACCTGTGCCCTCCCCAGTGTTTCTGCCTACTCATTGTTGAGTCTGTCTCAGCCATCAACCTGCAGGAAATCTTGCCTCTGTAAAAGAATTTGGAAGGGACGATGCAAACATAAGCTTTTCAAGGTGTCACCACTTTGTCAGCAGAGAAGCTTGGCAAGATGAGAGCCCCTGCTTCTCTGAGTCTAAACACACAGTGTAGCTCACAGGGACTTTCTGCCCTGGTTAGTAGGATAAGTGAAAGAGTCAATATCTCATTCCTGAAATAATGGTCTCTTCAGAGTGTCAGTTTGCAATCTTTTTATTTAGCAAGACTTCATCTAGTTCACTTTGTTAAAAAGTTACATTGGGTAGGGGAATGGTGCTTCAGGCCTTTAACACCAGCACTGGGGGGAGGGACTGGCGGAGGCAGGCAGATCTCTGAGAGTTCAAAACAAAGAGCTTACTCCTCCTTTAGAACCAGGATTTTTTTCTCACTTTCCCTTAATAAAACTCCATTCTTTCTGCTGAAAAAAAAAAATGAAAAACAAGGCCTGGCATAGTGGTGCATACCTTTAATCCCAGAGTTCCCTAGACCATAGCAGACAGATCTCTATGAGTTCAAGGTCTATGTAATGAGTTCCAGGGAAGCCAGAGCTACATATGAGACCTTGTCTCCAAAACCAAATAAAATAATAAACGAAAACAGTTGGGTGTAATGGTGAAGGCCTTTCTTTTCAGCACACGGGAGGAAGAAGCAGATGGGTCTCTGTGAGTTCCAGGCCAGCCAGGGCAAAAATGAAACCCTGTCTCAAAGGAAGCAAATAAAATAATAAAAAAATAAAAAGTTATTTATAACCCAGTGTGTGGTACACACCTGTAACGGTGAGACAGTGTCTTGAAACCTTTAACAGAACTCAGAAGTTGAGGAAGTTGTTTGTTTTTTCACAGACTTTGTGCTCCTGCCCTTCTTCAGTTTTTTGGTTAGGTGTTGTTTTGTTTTGTTTTGTGGGGGATGGGGTTTCTCTGTGTAACTACTCTGACTGTCCTGATACTCAATCTGTTTACCAGGCTAGCTTCAAACTCACAGAGATCGCCTGCCTCTGCCTGCAGGGCGTGTGTCACCACTCTTTCTGTCTATAAACCAAAACTAAGCAGGAGCTGCAGAAATGGCGTTTACAGAGGACCCAAGTTTGGTTCTCATCACCCACGTCAGACAGCACACAATTACCTATAACTCCAGTTCCAGGGGCTCTGACACTCTTGTTTCCTCTGACACCAGGCACACACAGGCTACACATACATACGTACATACATGTAAGCAAAACACTCATATACATAAAATGAAAATAAATTAAAGAAAATAAAAAGATCCAAAACCACAGAGAAACCCTGTCTCGAAAAAAAAACACAAACAAACAAACAAAAAAAGAAAATAAAAAGAAAACTAACCATAAGCAAGGGGAGGTGGCAGAGGCTTGTAATCTCAGCACTTACTCGGGATGCTGAGGTATGAGGATTACTGGGGAAAAAAAAGAAAGGGGGTGAGGAGCTTAGGGTGTGGTTTAGTGTGTAAAGTATTCACCTACTGTGCATGAAGCCTTAGGTTTGATCCTCAGTATCACAGATTGGTACAGAAATATCACAGAGATCTCTCTGCCTCTGCCTCCCGAGTGCTGGAATTAAAGGCGTGCATCACCACTACCTGGCTTCTTTTTTTTTTTGTCATTTATTTGTTTTTTGTTTATGTATATTTTTTGGGACAGGGTCTCACTGTGGGTGGACTGAAACTTGCTCTATAGACCAGGCTGTCCTCAACCTCACAGAGCCTCTGCCTGCCTCTGCCTTCTGAGTGCTGGGATTAAAAGCATGTACCGCCATATCCAGGCAGTCCGGAAAATGATTTAATTTTGTTTTTTCATGTGTGGGTGTTTTGCCTGCATGCATGTGTCTGTACACCATGTGTTTGACTCAAGGCTGTAGAAGTCCAAAGAGGGCATCAGAGCCCCTGGAACCAGTTGTGAGCAGCCATGTGGGTGCTGAGAACTGAACCCCAGTCTTCTGGAAGAGCAGTCCTTGTTCTTAACCCCTGAGCCACCTCTCCTGCCCCAGTCTGAAAGTGTTTGAGGACTTTAGTCAGCGATCATGACCAACAAAGACACACACCAGAGCAGAAGGATTCTTTCTCCCACCTGAGGTGGAGCTGCGACCGGTCAGGATCCCTAGTTGGCTGAGGCCTTCCCTTGGTGCCTCAGGGTTTAAGGAGTAGAAGAACTATGCCCAGCGGTGACCTCTGACCCCTCCCTTAGCACCTGGTCACGTTCATCATGGACAAGAGTGAGGCTATTGCCTCAGTGGATGATGCCATCCGGAAGCTGGTGCAGCTGAGCTCCAAGGAGAAGGTCTGGGCCCAGGAAATGCTGCTGCAGGTGAATGACAAATCATTGCGACTGCTGGACGTGGAGACTCAGGTAAGTGCAGCGAGCGGACGGGCAGAGGCAGGGCCAGATGTTCAGTTCATCCAGATGCGTGTGGCCCTGCTAGTCTGTGGACGGGAATGGGCTGAGGGTGGGTGGGGAAAAGTGGATCTAGCTGAAAGTCTAGGCCCCTTTTGGCAACTTAGGGTGCCTTAGATCTGTACCTGCTAGATTGCCGAGCCCTGTTCTCTGCAAGAGCCTGACTGGCTATGTCAAGCCAGACCTGGCTATGCCCCGGGGGCTATGCTCTGGGCCACCAGTTTAACGTCTATGTCCCTGCCTATGGGCCAAGTCTGGGCTGTGTTCCTGTTTGCACCTGTGAGTTACACACGTGTTCCTATCTGTGGAGCATGTTCTACTTGCAATGACCAGTAACTATGTGTCCATGGGTCCCCGGGCTATCAGTCCCTTTCACACTGCATACATGGTCTTATCTATGCTCACGGTGGCAGCCTGCATTTACATCCGGGGCCCGTCAGGCATGGCTGACCCATCACATACCCTCCCCCAGGAGGAGCTGGAGAACTTCCCGCTGTCCACCGTGCAGCACAGCCAGACAGTGCTTAACCAGCTTCGCTACCCCTCCGTGCTGCTGCTGGTGTGCCAGGACTTGGACCAGAACAAGCCCGACATCCATTTCTTCCACTGTGATGAGGTTGAGGTAAGACAGCCGGCCAGGGGTGGGCATGATGCCAGCTAAACAAGCCGACTTGACACCCTGTGTCCCCAGGCGGAGCTGATCCAGGAGGACATCGAGAGTGCCCTGGCTGACTGCCGACTGGGGAAGAAGATGCGGCCACAGACCCTAAAGTAGGGATGTGGATAGTGAAGGATCTTGCCCTTTGGCTTGGGGCTCAGTAGCCTGGGTAGTGAGGGCTGCAGGGTGGCAGCACCCAGCAGGACCATGGCCAGGCTGAGCTGTACCTTCCTTTCACCTCTAGGGGACACCAGGAGAAGATCCGTCAGAGGCTGTCTATCCTGCCCCCTCCTCAGAGTCCAGCCCCCATTCCCTTTCAGCGATATGCTGGAGATTCCCCGCAGGCCAAGAACCGCGTGGGCCTGCCATTGCCAGTGCCATTCAGTGAACCAGGTAGGCTGAAGGGTGGGTGGGAGCACCCCGATGGGTGGGAGCACCCCGGGTGGGTGGAACGCCCCTTGGGGTTTATGAAGAACCCTTCAGAAGCTCTCTGTCCCCCAGCAGGTTATCGCCGTAGGGAATCCCAGGATGAGGAGCCACGGGCCGTGCTGGCTCAGAGAATAGAAAAGGAAACGGTGGGTGCCCAACTTTCCAGGACTCTTTTCCATCCTTGTCCACTTGCTGTTGGCAAGGAGCCCGGCTCATTCTGTTGCTGATGACAATGCAGACTGACCCCTGGTCCTTCTTCTAACCTCAGCAAATCCTCAACTGTGCCCTGGATGACATTGAATTGTTTGTGGCTCGGCTGCAGAAGGCAGCTGAGGCTTTTAAGCAATTGAACCAACGGAAGAAGGGGAAGAAGAAGAGCAAGAAGGCGCCAGCAGGTACTGACAGGAATAATAGGGAAGGAATTTGGGGCAAGACGTGGCAGACGTACACCAAGCTGGAAGGTGTTAAGTTTGGATGGGGACAGTAGCCAACAACAAGAAGGACTTGTCAGCCACTCAGCGGGTCCAAGGCTCATAGCTTTCTGCCTTTTGCCAGAGGGTGTCCTTACACTTCGAGCGCGGCCCCCCTCAGAAGCAGAGTTTGTTGACTGTTTCCAGAAAATCAAGCTAGCCCTCAACCTGCTGGTGAGTCAGCCCCACCCCACAATGCTGGTGAGGGTGGGGTGTCACCCTGGCTCACACACACACACACACACACACACACACACACACACACACGCCATCTGTCACCTGCTTGTGCTCCCCACCCCCAGGCAAAGCTGCAGAAGCATATACAAAACCCCAGCGCGGCTGAACTGGTGCACTTCCTCTTCGGGCCTCTGGAACTGGTGACTAGGGCTGGGGTAGGGTGGGATCAGGGACAACAGGATGACACCATGGGCTTGGGTGGTGAAAGAAACTTAGCATATTCAGGCTGTGTCTAGGTTTCCAGGAGGCCACAGTTCCTCCCTGAGGGACAGCCTGCAGAACTGTGGTCGGTGGGTGGTAGGCTGGGGCTTGTGGGTTTGCTGGGCTGGGCCTCCCAACTGACACTCTCTCTGTGTCCAGATTGTCAATACCTGTGGTGGCCCAGACATTGCGCGCTCTGTCTCCAGCCCTTTGCTTTCCACTGAAGCTGTGGGCTTCCTGCGTGGCCACCTGATCCCCAAAGAGATGACACTGTGGGAATCATTGGGGGAGACCTGGATGAGGCCTCGGTATGGAAGAGGGACAAGATATGAACCAAGACGGAGGTCTCTGGTGGGTTGGTCCCAGCAGGGAATGTGACTGACCTTCTGGTCTGCCAATCACAGCTCTGAGTGGCCCCGGGAGCCACAGGTGCCACTTTATGTGCCTAAGTTCCACAACGGCTGGGAACCACCCCTGGATGTCCTACAGGAGGCTCCCTGGGAAACAGAAGGACTAGCATCTCTGTCCAGTGATCAGGTCAGAACTCCAGCCCAGCCCTACGCCTCCCCAGAGCTCACCACCCCAGCCCACCCCTGCTACCACCCTCAAGACCCCGAAATCAACAGTACAGTCCACTCCAGCCCCTGCAATGTCAGGCCAGCTTGGCTTGCCCGCGCACGTGATCCTTTGTCCTCAATGGCGCTGGGTCACAGCACATTCAAGCTTCTCCCCTGTACCCCACTCATCATGGTCCCTCTAGCCCAGCCTGTACCTCCTCAAGCCCAAGCTCCACGCTTTCCCCACAGATGACCCCCATGAGCCGACTGTCCACACGGCACTCCCCGAAGCACAGCAGCTCCTCTGATCTCCCCCCAGAAGACGTTGCACCGCCAGGCAGCTCCCCACATACTAACAGGTAAGTCCCCGCAGGGTGAGAGCCACATGCTGCTGCAAGCGTGCCTGCCAGCACGCGTGGCAAATGCCTGGCTCTGCTGTAAAAACTTCAGTTTCCAAATGAGAATCCAACTTTATTCTGTTTTATATAATTTTAATTCTTATTGAAAGTATTTTTTTCATATAAAATATTCTGATCATGGCTTCCCCTCCCCTAACTCCTCTCAGATCCTCCCCATGCATCCAAATCCACCCCTTTGTTTCTCTCTCATAACAACAACAAAACGCAAACGAACCAGAATAGGAAACAGCAAACAAACAAGCAGGAAAAAGGGGAGGCAAAGAAGAAGCACAAGAAACATACAGAAATGCACACACTCACACACACTCACATACACACACACACTCACACACATACACACACATACACACACTCACATACATACACTCGCACACACATACACACACATACACTCACACACACATACACACACTCACATACATACACTCACACACACACACACTCACATTCACACACACACACATACACACACTCACGCACACATACACTCACACACACATACATGCACACATACACTCACACACACACACACACACACATACACACACAGAAATCCCATAAAAACACGAAACCAGGAACCATAATACATAAGCAAAAGGCCTATAAGGTTAAAAAAAACAAAACAAAACCAAAAGCCAAGCAAAGTATTATGTTAAAAACCCTCCAGACCTCCAAAACTACCACTGGGTTTGTGTTAGCCACCAATTTTCTTCTTAACTTTGTAGCCTACAATTGAAGGAAAAACTTCCAGTTACATATACTTACACAACCTTAATTCACACCAGTCCTTTCTATACTTTCTTGGTTTACAATCAAGGTTAAAAAGGGATAGGGGCTGGGTATGGTGGTGCATGCCTTTAGTCCCAGCACTCAAGATGCAGAGTGGGCAGATCTCTGAGTCTACATAGTGAGCTTCAGGCCAGCCAAGGCTACTTCGAGAGACCCTATCTCAAAAAACAAACAATAGCAAAAAACAAACAAACAAAAACCCAGGTGTGCTGGCTGGCTTGTTTCCTAGCACTTGAGAGACTGAAGTAAGAAGATTGCTCAGACCCCAAGGCCTGTTCTTTCCGCTCCTAAATGAGTCCTGGGCATAATGGCGCACACCTTTAACCCCAGCACTCAGAGGCAGAGGCACGTAGATCTCTGTGAGGCCCAGGCAGCCAATGTCTGCATAGTGAGATTCTGTCTCGAAAAATAATTAATTAAAACCAAGGTTAGAAACTTACTGAACCAAAAAAGGAAAGAAAGAAAGAAAGAAAGAAAGAAAGAAAGAAAGAAAGAAAGAAAGAAAGAACTGGACACCAGCAGCCCTGCCAAACCCTGGCCACTGTGGTGTTGCAGGGACACAGATTGGGGGTCCCATTGCTCCCTCCCCTGCTGTACACCCTTCATCTCACAGTGAATAAAACACAAGCCCAAGAAATGGGGGTACCCTCCTGTCTCTCCCTCCTCTGCTTCTTACTCCAATCCAGGGTCTACCTGGTGATCCCGGGGCTCCCTTTCAGGGGCTAGACACAAGAATTTCCAGCATTAGCCTTCTTTAGCGTGGTATCCAGTGCCCCTTCTAGGACCACATGTCAGGATCATTCTCAGCCTGTCAGTACACAGGGCACACACCTAACCCCCCATTTCTCCTCCCTCTCAGGTGTTCTTGAATAGGGCATTACCCTGTGTCAGGGCCACACTAACCCGGAATGTGACCTGGCTGGGGGGATAAACCAATAGCCAGAGCTCACCCCTGCTCCAGGGATGCAGGGGTGGGGGGCATCCAGAGGACACATGGTTGCCTCTAAGGGACTATGACTGAAAATATCCTAGCCTTGTGGTCAGCTGGCAAAGTGTGACACTGTTACCTCCCCAGGCACACCTCTCTGGTTCTAGTCCCTCTGTGGAGCAGGGCAAGAGATTCCCTGAGACAGTCTGGGCTGGGCCAGCCTCTTGGAGTCTGCTCTGCCCCCTCCTGCCTGCTGGGATGTCACAGTTTCCCTTCCCAGCTGATAAGCACAGCCTCTCTCCACTGCAACCTGGGCAGCAGCAGGAGAGGCCGCTACAGCTGGGAAGCGGGAAGAGACCCCAGTCTTCTTCAACCCTTCCTGGTCCTGCAGGGGCTACCAGCCGACACCAGCCATGGCCAAGTATGTGAAGATCCTCTATGACTTCACAGCACACAATGCCAACGAGCTGTCTGTGCTCAAGGATGAAGTCCTGGAGGTGAGGACTTGGGCTATCCAGGGGAAGTGGGCCGTGCTCTGGGGCTAGGTTGTGCAATCCACCCATCTTCCCAGGGTTCTTGACCTGGGTTCACAGGGTCTCTCTGACCCCCATCACAGTCTGGCTGGGCCACCAAGCTGGCCTTCTGATGTCTGGGGGATCTCTAAAGGTCTACAATGGTGGGTGGCCTTACAATAGAAGCCAGCAGGGTCTTGTCATTTATGCCCACCCAAGAGCACTACCCTAGACCAGCTTCCCTGTGACAAACCTGAATCCAGGCCACCCACTGAGGGACAGAAAGTGGAGCAGGATGAGGAAAGCTCTACATTCAGAATCAGGTTAAGAGGTACCCTATCCGCAGGACTGGGGAGGCCAGGCAGACATGGGGTAGCCTACTAGGCCAAGATGGTACCCAGAGGATGGAGAGCTGGGCTTGAGGAGACACCTGGAGGACTCTCTGTCCCTCTGTAAAGGGTTCGGCAGGTGATCCCAGCCTCTGGCTCTCACAGACTCTCTAGAGGTCTGTGCAGGGTGTTGCTGGGTGTCCCAGACACTTTATACCTTCGCAGGTATTGGAGGATGGCCGGCAGTGGTGGAAGCTGCGGAATCGCAGTGGCCAGGCTGGCTATGTGCCCTGCAACATACTGGCTGAGGTTCGGCAGGAGGACGTGGGTGCTGCCTTGGAACAGGTGATCGCCTGCCATGGCTCCATTCTATCTACAATACAATCAGAGCCCCTAAGGTCAGGGGTGCAGCTGGTCTCAATGTGACATTTGAACCTGAGCCCTGGAAATCTGCTGCCCCTAAGCTGGGCCCAGGGCTGGTGTGGGTTCCTGGGGTCTTATTCAAGGGGAGAGCTGGCCCACACACCTGGGGGTCCTGGGTAAGCCCTAATAGCCTCTCACCTTACCCCTCACCTCTTCCCCACCCTTTGCAGTCTGGTCAGAAATACTGGGGTCCTGCCAGCCCCACCCACAAAGTGCCCCCAATGTTTGCAGGGAACAAAGAAGGTAAGTAGAACCATTTTGGGGTCAGAAGTGCGGGGGGTTGGGGAAAGGAGGAGAACTGGAGGGGCTGAGAGCGTGCGCCCTACAGAGCTAATCCAACATATGGACGAGGTCAATGAGGAGCTCATGAAAAAGATCAGCCACAACAAGGCACAGCCGCAGCGCCACTTCCGCGTGGAGCGCAGCCAGCCGGTGCACCTGCCACTTACCTTCCAGTCAGATCCCAGCGAAGTCCGAGCCTGGTTGGAAGCCAAGGCTTTCAGTAGCAGGTGAGCCCTGTGTGCACAGCCGGCGGGGCGGGGCCAGGATACCACCACGCCCACGGCCCTGCCCTCACACCCACCTACCCCTAGGATCGTGGAGAGCCTAGGAATCTTGACTGGGCCCCAGCTCTTCTCCCTCAATAAGGAGGAGCTGAAGAAAGTGTGCGGAGAAGAGGGCAGTCGCGTGTACAGCCAGCTCATGGTTCAGAAGGCTTTCCTGCAGGTGAGCGGCTCCTGCCTGTTTCTGAGTTCCTTCTCTGGCACACGCGCCTGCTCCTGGAGTCACTGGGAAAGCAGAAAACAGTGCGACCCTGTCCTGTACAGCCTATCCCCACACCTCCCTGCTGAGGTCCAATCTTTCTTTCCTAAACACAGAAAAGTGGGTCGGAACTGGAGGAGGTTATAGACAAGATTAATCCCAAGAACCAGAGGAAGGCGGAGGACAGCTAGACCAACCTGCATACTTCGCCAGAGGCAGAGGGGAGGCCGCATCTGTAGCAGGCCCAACCCTGATGCATGGAGTATTATTTTTATATGTGTTTTATTTTATACCAAGGACACAGATGGGCTGGGTGCAGCTGGCTCACCTGCCTTCAGCAGCGACACCTGTGGGTGGCTCCTTTGCCCCCACCCCCCAGCCCCACCCCCAACCCATTTTCTTCTCTCCAAACCAAGGCTAGCCTCGGCCAAACCTGTACCTGGCAGTGCCAGTTCCCCCTCAATCTGCTGCCAAGGCCCCAGGACTCTCCAGGTGGGCAAGGCCTCTTTTCCTGTGTACACAGAGGCTCCTGTCCCTTCTGACGCTGGGCCCCAAACTCCACACCTCTCCCTTCTGTTGCTTGCTCTAAATTCTCCTGCCCCCTCACCCACTGAGCTAACTGCACAATGGGCCTGAACTCCTGCTGGCCAGCTTGATGACCTTGCCCACTCCTTCACGCTGCTAGCACCGGTTAGAGGCTCCAGGATAGGAGGCCTTGGGTGCCCTGCTGGTATCGAGTATGCTGTATTCTCTATTCTTTCAAGATCTAAGAATGGACTAGACATAGGTACTGACTTCAGATGTCCGATCCCACCTAAAGGGCCTGGGACAACAGCTGTCTCTGACTGTTTCCGCCAGCCTTTGTGCAGGTGGCTGGTGAGCTTCCCAGCACTGGATGGAGCCTCAGACCCAGAGATGAGACTCAGGACTCCACAGCTATGTCAATAAACCAGTTGTCTTCTAGCAACTTCCATGTCTGTCTCTTGGGGTAGCAGTACCCTGACCCCAGTCCTCACACCGCCTCTTCTTCCTCCTCCTTTTCCTTGGAGACAGGGTGAACTCCGAGTCACTCTACCCCAGCCTCCTGCCCTGGGATTCCGTGTGCATATCAGCACCCCTGGCATTGCCCCTTCAAAGAGCTGTCCAGCAGAGAGCAGCCCTATGCACAGGTGGTGCTGTGGCCACACTAGGAGACACCACTCACCTCCATGCCTGTCCATCATGGCCCTAGGGCTATGCAGAGGGTGTCTAGATGGCCCAAAAGCCTTCCAATCCGTTGGCTTTCAAGGAGCCCATTCTGAACAGGAACTAAGCCCAACAGACCCAGGAGCATGAACCAGAAGGGAGGTAGAGGCACAATTTAGGAAACTTTGATCCAAGATGAAAGACGTGTCAAAAAAGAGGGCTTGGGCCTGAAAGACCCCACTAACAAGCTGGCAGGGGACACCAAGCTACTTGGATATCTACTCTTTAAGGGCACTTGCCTGACTGCCCAGAGTGTCGCCTTTGGAGCAGGCCTTTGGTGCCATCTGCTGGCAGCTGTTTATGCATCTCTGGGTGACTGCTAGATGCCTGGCTCCTGGCATGGGAACTGTCCTGCGTTCCAATATTGGAGGTGAACCCGATTCTGGCTAGGGGCCTCTGAGTACTCAGCGTGCTGTATAGAGTCTGAGTGGTGGAGACTGCTCTCCAGTCAGCCCACCACCCGGCTACGCTCGGCCGCAGGCCTCCCAGGCACCAGCCTCTCAACTCAGAGAAGCCCTTGGACAGGCTTTCCAACAATCTTGCCTCCAGGATGGCTGGAGTCACCCTTGGGGGTCTCCAGATCCTGTGTGTGCTTCCTCAGCTAGCCCTACTCCCTCATCTGTGACGCACCTGTCCCCAACACTTAATGCTGCTTCCGGAGAGCTGAAGAGGCTCTAGACCTCCAGAGCAGCCTCCCTTTGCCCCAGAAGCTGCCAGCTCCTCACCCCCATGTGACCTGGCTCCTACTAGATAGTCTGCTCAGGCCAATGGGTTCTCAGAAGTTGTACCAGCTTTTCCCACCACTTCTAGAACCTTTAGAAAAGTCGAGAGCTAGGTATGGTGGCATACACCTTTAATCTCAGCAATTGGGATGCAGAGACAAGAGGATCTCTGGTCCACACAACAAGTTCCAGGCCAGCCAGGGTTCCATACGAAGATCTTGTCTCAAAAAACTAAACTAAACTGTAAAAATGCTTACTTTTAAATATCTTTTAGATTTTCTTGTTTTTATTTTGTGTGTATGAATGTTTGTCTGTACATGTAAGTATGTATACCACATATATGTCCGAAGCCCACAAAGGCCAGAGAAGAGATCCTGTCCTCTGCCACTGGGGCTATAGATAGCCGTGGGTGCTGGAAGCTAAACCGTGGTCCTCTGTAGCAGGAGAGTTCCTAAAGGCTGAGACAGCTCCCCTTTTTAATTCTTTTGAGACACAGTCTGAGATAGCACCTCAAACGTTCGGTATGGCTGAGGATGGCCTTGAATTCCTAATGCCCTAGTGCTGGGATCATAGGCATGTACCCGGTTTATGTGGTGCTAGAGATAGAGGCATACTCTGCCAACAGAGCTCAACCCTCAGGGACTTTAAAGAAAATAGGAGCCGGGCGGTGGTGGCACACGCCTGTCATCCCAGCACTCGGGAGGCAGAGACAGGTGGTCTACAAGAGCTAGTTCCAGGATGGACACCAAAGCTATAGAGAAACCCTGTCTTGAAAAACCAAAAAAAAAAAAAAAAAAAGAAAGAAAGAAAATAGGGAAGGACCACCAAGGCCAGCCGCCTAGTGATGCTGGAAGAGCCGCAGCCTCGGGACAAGTCATCCCCGGACCTTCCTAAGCCATTTACGCTCCTCTCAGTTCTGTTCACGGCCTGCTAGTGAGGGACAACAAGTTCTAACCTTGCCCCAAGCACTGTCCTCAGCATCGGGAGGCTCAGTCACAACTTAAGATGCAGGCATGAACCAAGAAAGACACATGCCAGGCGGTGGTGGCACACGCCTTTTATCTCAGCACTTGGGAGGCAGAGGCAGGCAGACCTCAGTGAGTTCGAGGTCAGCCTGGTCTACAAAGCAAGTTCCAGGACAGTTAGGGCTGTTATACAGAGAAACTCTGTCTCAAAAAGTCAAAGAGAGAGAGAGAGAGAGGCCAGGTCACCTGGGCTGGGGTTCGAGTGTAAGTATCCTAATAGCAGCATGCCTCACACCCTGATCCCTATCCAACATGTCAGCAGGGGAGGGGAAGGCTGGCACTCCCCAGAGACCCCAGCTGAAGAGGGTCTGGCCATTTGTTGGGTGAATGACCTTTAAACCCTCAAACCCAGGAACGGTTTCCAAGCAGCTCAGCCAATAAGCTGTCTGTATATGGGACTTCTGGGGCCGCTCTGTGCCTAGCTCTGCCACCAGCAAATATTTCCATGAACAAGGCCATCTCTGTCCAGGGACAAGCATGTCTTTGTGGACTGCCAACCCCCAGCCTCCCACAGCAGGCCATGGACGCCTGTGGCCACTCAAGGCATCCGAGACACAGGGTTTCCCACACCACTCAGAAAGGGCTTTCCTTGTCTCAAAAAAAAAAAAAGTTGCCTTCTGGAGATATTTGGGGAAATGACACAGACGGTGAGACACCCTTCGCGATCCAGCAAAGATGGTCATACTACCTAGGGAGAGTGACACTTAGCCAAAGTGAGCTACAAGTTCCAGGAAGGAACTCTTGGGGGAAAAATGGTGCTGAGAAAATGATTTGTGTGTGGAGGAGAGAAAAGGATCAACCCTGCTCCCTAAAGGTGATTGTGCCTTTTAAAATGCTGGGTGTAACATGCCAGGCAAAAACTGTCAAGTTCCTGGAAGAAAGTACAGAGCAGACCTGTGACGATGCGGTCAAAGATCAGTGCTCAAGCAAGATGACACACGCCTTTCATCCTGGCACTCGGGCAGCAGAGACAGGCGGATCTTTGTGAGTTGGAGACCAGCCTGGTCTACAAGAGCTAGTTCCACGAGAACCAGGGCGGTTACAGAGAAACCCTGTCTCAAAAAACAAAAAGAAAAAAGGAAAAAAATAAAAAAGAAGAGATGACTTTGGTTTCAGAGACCCTGTGTGATGCTACAGCTGTACAGCTATCATTATGCAAAAAGTAGAGTGAGGGTCCTTTACCAGGCATGGTGGCTCAGGCCTGTTACTTTAGCTCTTGCCATGCTGAAGCAGGAGGCTTACCATGTATTTGAGGCCAGCAAGGGCTTGTAGTGACACCCTGCCTCAAAAAACTGGAGATTAAGAGTGTTATTCTACTGGCCTTCCATCACCTGGGTACCCTGTCCCTTTAGGAGACAAGTCCCGCCCCTTCTCGCTGAGACAATCTCCCCCCTTCTAGCTGCCTTCTCCCCTCTCCCCCCTCTCTCTCTGTGTGTGTGTCTGTCTCCTTTCCCCCTCCCCCTTCTCTCTTCTCTCCCTCTCTCTCTATAATTCCTGCTTCCCTCCTCCCCCTTCTCTCCTCTCATCTCCTCTTGTCTCCCCTCCCCTCCCCTCCCCTCCTCTTCTCTCTCTCTCTCTCTCTCTCTCTCTCTCTCTCTCTCCTTTCCCCTCCTCCTTCTCTCTTCTCTCCCTCTCTCCCTCTCTCTATATACTTCCTGCTTCCCTCCTCCCCCTTCTCTCCTCTCCTCCTCTCCTCTCTTCTCCTCTCCTTTCTTCTCCCCTCCTATCCTCTCCTCTCTCTCCTTATCTCTTCCCTCCATAATCCCTCTACCCTTATACCCTTCCCAATACCCACTAAATAAACTATAGCCAAGTTCTCTGCATGGCATTATCTGTCGATTTGCCACAAAGAAGACCAAGGTTCCATTCCCAGCATCCATGTGGCAGCTCGCAACTGTCTGTAACTCCAGTTCCAGGGGATCTGGGACCCTCACACAGATGTACATGCAGACAAAACACCAACGCACATGAAATAAATCCTTAAAAAACAACCAAAACCCTAACTTCTTTTGTTAATCACTTTTCAAAGTGCTATCAAGAGACAGGTCACAAGAAACCCTGTCTTGAAAAACCAAAAAAAAAAAAAAAAGATACATACAGGCCACAAACTTATTTGAGTGCACGAATATACTCCTCACCATGGCTGGTATTTTGGGAACCACATCTACTTTCCCAGTTGGGCAGTGGTGGCTCATGCCTTTAATACCAACACTTGGGAGGCAGAGATAGGCAAATCTCTGTGAGTTCGAGGCCAACTTGGTCTACTGTAAGGCCCATGCCACTGCAGGTCAGTATGCGAATCAGGAAAGGGCCTAGAGATTTAAAAACACAAGCACACAGACAGACAGAAAGGAGGAGACCAGGTTGTCCTTGATACAAGAATGCCAAGAATGCCCCCTTTATTGTGCTCAGGGGCAGCTTATATAGGGCTCTGGACATGCCCCAGCTCTTTCAGCTGCAGTCACCAGAAACCACTCCCCTGCCATTAGGGTCTCCTGCTCAGAGCAGAGGAAAACAAGCTGTTTACAAGAAATTCAGGGTCTGGTGGTCCGCAGTCCCAACATATCCCCCCTTTCTATATAATTAGCACTGGCATGGGCGTGGCACAAATATGATATGCAGTGGTGACAATAGCAGCCGCTACAGGCCACGGTGATCCCAAAGTCTCTCTCTGCCAGGGATGCTCAGCACCAGCTGAGTAGCAGCAGTCGCAAACTCTGGCCTCCTGCCTCTGCTTCAGCAAACCCTTCAGGAAAGCCCACCGCTCAAGCCATAAACTCCTGGGGCACAGAGCTGGGGATTGCCGCCTTCTTACCCCACTCGTGGACAGGCAGCCCCAGCTGGGATCTGGGCAGCTCCTGTTCACCTCGGCTTCAGCACTTGTTGCCAACGTGCTTCACTCCCTGCAGGGCTCCTGGCACCACCACTATCAGGGACTCCAAGAAGTGCACTCATGCTCCAGAATCATGGAAGGGGCCCAAGCTTGCAGCCTGCACCCCGCTCATCAGGCCCACAATGGCGGACAGGCTCTCAAATCCCACTTCCTCCAGTTAACAATCTTTCAGTGAATTTGGGTGTTGGTCTCTAGACTACTTCCTGCTGATTGGGGTGTTGCATCTTTGGGGGGGGGGGGTTCACAGTGACATTTCAGAGGGTCTTGATCCATCAAACCACATTAGTCTAGAATGAATCCACAGGTTCTCATCCTCTGTGGAACCAAAAGCAGAACCTCTTTTCCAGAGCAACATATCCTTAGACCCATATTTTAAAGTCAAGATACTTTTCTTGGCAGTTCCCAGAATCAAATGTCTCTCTCCAGCCAAAAAACTAAAAGAGAACACAGTATACGTAATCCAAATTCTCTGTGCACATTCCATCCTTTCGTGGCTTATTATTTCTTTACTCCCTTTAACCTGACTGTCTATACTCTGTCTCTTTAAAAACTTACTCTTTTATATTACATTTACTGTCTCTCTAAAAACTTTGTTTAATTCTGGTGCCCTGCTTCCTCAAAAGAACTACCAATTGACCGGTCAACACTTGCACAGAATGACTGGCACCCATCTTCAATCCGCCCTCACCATCAATCTCCTATTCGCTTGCTGGCCAGCCTTCAGAGGGTGATCTCCCAACAGCTCCCCAATTTCCAATATCTCTGGGGGCCTCCACCTGTAGTGTCTGTACCACTACACATCGGTATGCGAATCGGGAAAGGGGCCTGGAGATTTAAAAAAACACACACACAGACAGAGACATGTGGACACTCACAGACCCGGGGACATGGGTCATCCTTGGTACAAGAATGCCAAGAATGCCCACTTTATTGTGTTCAGGGGCAGCTTATATAGGGTTCTGGCCACGCCCCAGCTCTTGGGATCTTTCCGCTGCCGGCCTCACCAGAAATCACTTCTCTGTGCCACCACCACCCAGGTGGTTTCTTTGTGTAACCCTGGTTGTCCTGGAACTCACATTGTAGACCAGGGTGGTCTCAAACTCACAGAGACCCACCTGCCTCTGCCTCCTGAGTGCTGGGATTAAAAGTATGTGCCACCACCACTCAGCAGGACATTTTCTTATTAATGATTACTGTGGGAGATGCCATCTCTGCACAGGTGGTCCTGAGCTGTATAAGAAAGCAGGCTGACAGCACTTGGGATGCAGATCTCTCTTAGTTTGAGACCAGCCTGGTCGACACAGAGAGTTCCAGGACAGGTCGAATGTATAGACAGACCTAATCTCAAAATGGGGAAAGGGACTAGAGAGATACGTCAGCGGTTAAGAACACTTGTTATGACCTGGAGAGATGGTTCAGAGGTTAGGAGCACTGGTTACTCTTCCAGAAGTCCTGAGTTCAGTTCCCAACAATCACATGGTGACTCACAAAGATCTATAATGAGATCTGGTGCCCTCTTCTGGCATGCAGGCATGTGTATAGGCAGAACACTATATAATAAATACATAAATAAATCTTTTTTAAAAGGTTTAAGGGGGCTGGAGAGATGGCTCAGTGGTTAAGAGCATTGCCTGCTCTTCCAAAGGTCCTGAGTTCAATTCCCAGCAACCACATGGTGGCTCACAACGATCTGTAATGAGGTCTGGTGCCCTCTTCTGTCCTGTAGGCATACATGTAGACAGAATACTGTATACATAATAAATAGATAAATAGATAGATAGATATATTTTTTTAAAGTTTTAAAAAAAGAACATTTGTTCTTGAAGAGGACCCAGGTTTGATTCTCAACACCCACATGGTGGCATATAAATATCTTTAACCAGTTTTAAGGAATCCATCAGGTATAGATGTGGTAGGCAAAACATTCACATGCAAAGTAAAATAAATAAATCTTAAAAGAAGAAAGAGAGAAAGAAAGAAAGAAAGAAAGAAAGAAAGAAAGAAAGAAAGAAAGCTGAGCAAATCTTGAAGAACAACAAGCCCTCAAGCAGTAGTCCTCTGTGGTTTCTTTAGTTCCTGCTTTAGTGTAGTGGTTTGAATAAAAATTACTCCACAGGAGGATCTCTGTAAGTTCAAGGCCAGTTGGGTCTACTACTAGAGCTAGTTCTAGGACAGGCTCCAAAGCTACAAAGAAACCCTGTCTTGGGGAAAAAATGGTTCCTACAGGTCTGTAGGGTGTGACACTACTAGAAGGTGTAGCCTTGTAGAAGTGGGTGTGGCTTTGTTGGAGGAAGTACGTCGGTAAGGGGTAGGCTTTGAGATCTCAGATGCTCAAGCCTGGCCAGTGAGTCACTGTAGCCTTGTAGAAGTGGGTGTGGCTTTGTTGGAGGAAGTACATCGGTAAGGGGTAGGCTTTGAGATCTCAGATGCTCAAGCCTGGCCAGTGAGTCACTGTCACTACCATCTGTGAATCATTGCTTGTGAATCCAGATGTAGATCTCAGCTCCTTCTCCAGCACCATGTCTGCTTGCACATCGCCATGCTTCCCTCCATGACGCTAAAGAACTAGACTTCTGAAACTATAAATCAGCCCAATTAAATGTTTTCCTTTAGTAGAATTGCTGTGGCAGGGCGTGGTGGCGCACGCCTTTAGTCCCAGCACTAAAGGCAGAGACAGGCGGATCTCTGTGAGTCTGAGACCAGCCTGGTCTACAGCGTGAGTTCCAGGACAGCCAGAGTTACACAGAGAAAGCCTGTCTAGAAAAACAAAACAAAACAAAAACAAAGCAAACAAAAACAAGCAAAGAGTTGTGGTCATGGTGTATCTTCACAATGGTAGAAACTTAAGACACTTAGCTACCCTGATCACAATCAGAACCTGGATGAGCCCTTTTCCTCCCAAAGTTGCCTTTGGTCACAGTGTTTTATCACAGAGGTTAGAAACCAAAACCACTAATCCACACTTTACTACTGTGCAAGATCCTCAG